>NC_054085.1:24698932-24931615 GCF_017562075.2 Anopheles merus
TGCAACAGATTAGGAGTTTTGTGGTAAAAATGTATCAAATAATTAACTCACTAGCAGTTAACCAAAGTATAATAATTAATAATAATTAATAATTATTAGCATATATTACATATTTCAAAAATCTTAACGTTTTACGATGTGCTCGATCGGCGTAAAGCTTCATAAAAATATAACCTTTTACAGCGCACTCCAGAATATATTGCCAGCTACTTTTTTATGATCTGAAAGAGTTTTTAGTGCATCGCTTTTACCCGCAATCAAAGAAAGTACTTTCTCATTTTTATTTTCTTGCCATATCCTGCTTCTACCGTCATAAAGTTATTAAACAAACATAATACAAAAAGTGAAATAAAAAGAGCACAAGTAAGGAAAAATATACCGTAGAAGTGCCGTTATGTAAAAGTATCGAATTAAACAGTTATCCTATTTTACACGCATACATTTCCGTATTAAACGGACCTTATCCTTTCAGCACCCGACGGATAAACCGTTACTGGCCCATTCTTTGCACACTTCCTCAATTTAGAGCTTTCGAAGACTCTCTTTTGGTCGACGTTGTTATTTTTCACTTTTGTTGATTTTTACTGCAATCCGCCAAAGGGTCAACGTCGCGACGGGTGGATGTCCTTTTGTCCATTCTCTGTTCCACACCGTCATGCACCGTTACTGTACACTCACACGGCCAAGTGCAAAGCAGTACATGAATGCAACGGGAGCGAGACAGTGAAAAGGGGCTTTTGGTAATTATTTTATTTGAGTTGCGAGGCCTCGGTCGTCCTTTTTCGTGTTGCGTCAATCTGGGGCACGTTGATTTGCCGTCTGCCGAGCAAAGTGTTTTGACAAGGGTAAGAATTTAGGCAGTGTGTTGTTGTCTGCTAACGGAGCAAAAAAGGGGATTTTCCTTCGCCAACCGCTTGTGACCGCTTGTTTGCGGACAGGATAAAATTAATTTTCCTTACTTTCCCAGTGGCCTGTGCGCTTATGACTGCTTGTTAGGGGGCGTTAATTTGTTCCACAAACGCACTCTTTTGTTTGGTTCGCGTCGTTAAGCAAACTTGTTCCAAATGTTCGTAATGTAGCGCAGATGGATGGTTAAAATATAGACATCATTCTTTCATACTGTTAAGGCTGACAACAAAAATAATAATAACAATAATGAATAAATAATCTCATAACAATAATAATAAAATTTTCAAGCAGATTCGTTTGAACGTTTTTAATAAAATATATATATTTTGGAAAAGAATTAAAAATGAGAAATCTAGTCAGTTTATGCTTCATTTTTTACTTGTCAGCTTAATTTTTTTTATTTTTTTATTTTTAAGATATTACCATAGTATTTTCCTCTGGATAAAAAATAATATTAAATATGTAAATAGTTATTCAATCTACTTTATTAAAAGATAATTTATGGAAATTAATACCCATTGTTATTGTAACTTCAGATTTATGGGTTTTTATCAGTTACATTGAATTAAATCAAATCATGACTTAAAAAAGTTTATAAAATTAAATTTCTGTGAAAACGACCTTTTGAACCTTAATTTCTGTATAATTCAACACGAACCTATCTTTAAATGTCATTTATCCACCCAAAAACAAAGAGAAAGGATGCCGCCCCATGAAGTGAAGGGACCCAATGCATGCCGCTTTCCATTTCCACCGAACCGAGAACGTGTTCTGCCCTCACAAGTGCATTGTCACTCTCTCGGCAGGTCTTGGATGCCGCCAAAAAAAAAAAAAAGAAACAAACGTGCTGCCGCATTTGTTTGCCGCCTTTGTGTCACGCAAACTCCAACCAGCGGTGCATGCCCACACACAAACTCACTGTCCAGCTGGTGCATCCATCCGTCCGGGCGGCATTTCCCTTCGGTAGCGCTTTCTCACACGGTCAGCCAGATGGAGCGAGGGCTTCCGTTATTTGATTTCCCCATCCCATCGCGGGCTCTTCCCGTGGCTTTGCTTCCTCTCCAAAAAGGGACAACCTTGCCAAGCGAAAGCGCGGGATCGAAGGAAATGGGCGGGGGTGCACTGCACGATGCACAACAGATACAGCCACACATACTCACACCAATACCACCTGACCCCCTCCCCCCATCATCATGCAATAGAAAGGTCGCCACTGCAAAGTCAGTCAGTCAGTCAGGAAACCAAGCCGGTGGACCTTTTTTCTTTGCTTTTTGCTTGGCCCTTTTTTGTGCTGCGCTGCTGCTGTGTTTCACTTGCTCGCCAACCGGTGGAAAACTGGTTTGATGTTTCATTTTTCCTGCTCCCGCTCGACTCGGAAGAAAGTGAACGTGCGTGGTGCTGGTGGCGGCTTTGGTGGACGCGTAGCCACAGCCTGCAAGGCGTTTTCCTCTACCGGCGTGCTGCACCGGATCACCGGTCTGCGTAGGCTAACAAGGTCACAGGCTATTGGCAGCTGGAAGGGCTTTTTCCGCGGTACTGATCCTCGCTTTTCCAACGACGAACGGATTGTCGTGTTCGGATGTCGTGACCGGTGTGCAGCAAGGTGCGGTAAACGGGTTAGCTTTAAGAGCAAAAGTGGCTGAGCGATAAGTTTTGAAGGAACTAAGCCACGATCTCAAAACCGGGTTGATCTTGAACTTGAGTTGGGTGGGTTGTATTTTTTTGTTTCTTCTTTTTTATTTTGTGCGCAGCCTTCGGTACCCGGGAAGCCTGCGCAGTTCGTTGGCGTGTACGCCATGTCGCATTCACTTTCTTTTGAGTGAGAATGTGTCCGCTGTGCGGTGAAAGCATGGTTTTTGTGTGTTTGCAGCTGACTTGCAGGGGCATAGTTGTTGTTTTTACTATTCTAGTTTTAGTTTATTATTGGAATTAATTAATTTGATTTATGGAACAAGACTCCTGAACAACACACTTATAAGCACTTATTGTTTTCTAAATTAAGTATATTATTGTTCCTATTGTAAATCGTATTTCCAATAGGGATTGTGTTATATTATGTTACATGTTTGTGTGTAATTACTCGATGGATTTCTGTAGCTTTTAATATGATTTTAAAAAATCCGTTGCAGCTTGCATAATATTTACTTATTCGGTGCTACGGCCACTTTGCAGTCTTGGCCTACCTCAGGAATGTTCATGCTTGCGTTATAACTATAACCACTTAAGCTGCATTGTAACTATCTTAAAAATTAAGCATCAAGCTATGGATTAGTTTTGTTTCTCAAACACTAAGAATAAGTTATAAACTATACAACATTTGAATGATCAGTTCATTTATCGAGGATAATTTTTGAAAGCGACATAAATTTAGAACTTAAGCCTGTGCCACGAAGGGTGGCATTCTATGTATTTTATTTTATTTACTTTTTAAATCACATTGATTGGAACCCCTTGAAATAAATATCATCGGCCCGTCACTACTGAAAAATAATAATAAAACTAAGTAATTACGTTCCAGTGCCTTAAAAACGGCTGATATCTTAACGGCAATTACAAATTTGTTGTAAAATGAATTGTTTGCCTTACAAAAGATACAAACGATCTCCCTACCCCTTTTCTTCTATTATAGAAAAGATCAAATTCAGCACTGTATAAAAAATGTAAATTAAATCACATTTTATTGCTGCTTGTCTTTGCTACTAGTGCTTCTAATAAATGTTCACAAAACCACAACCATCCCCTTTTTGAAGGATGTTTATTGCCCTGCCATAAAATTACTACCAAACTGCAAAGGGATTTCTAGCGCACAGCGCATTTTTGGGATTAATCATCACTTCACAGCGAGTCGGACACACTCCCCCAGTGTAAATAAACAAAACCTGCGTGCGTGTTGTTTACCCCATTTTAGAAGACACCAATGATCTCAGGGCGTTACAATTTCTCATTGCGGCGGCGGCTGCTGCTCACACAGTTACTGTCGCTGTAGTCCGTGCGAGTTGCATAGTGACAGCAAATTCACTCAACTCTACTCTCATCTTCGACATTGACGCCGGTCCACCGAACGGGGCGAGACACGCAATATCGCTCGCAGGAATCAACGATTAATTAAATTATTGAAAACATTCCAACCGCCCGACAGCCGCGTGTTGGGCGGGGTGGGTTTCAATCATAATGATGTATGATGTGTGTTTGTATGTGCAACGGGTTTTTGCGTCGCTTTTGGCGGGACCTTTAAAGGCTCGCGGCAGCGGCACCAGCACCCATTTTCTAAGCAATCGTTTCCGCATCGGTTAGCGGCAGGCAGGGGCGTTCGAGTTTTCGCCTTTTTTGTGTGCGCATTATTTACCATCAGAACCACGCTGCAAGTGGCATCGGGCAATCAAACAGTAGCGATCTTACCGGTATTGGCCTTAACGTTTTCTTTACGCCCTCACGGTGGTGTTGGCGGTTGGTTGGCTGGTGGCAAATATTTTTCAATTAACCCGAAATGGGGTCAGATCATCTTCGGCGGTTCGCAATGGTGGATGGTTGGATTTCCCTTGTACGCCGAGTACAATCGCACGAATTGACGGGCACCGGTGGTAGTAGGATGTGGTTATTGGTTCAGTGGAAGGTAGATTTCGATCTGGAGATGATTCTTGACCCACCAGAACGATCTGGTTGAAGTTTTACTAGTGCATGTCTAGTGCCGGCGATTGAGCAATGCAAGGAGAACTTGAACTGATTATCTGTACGAAGCTATGATTTAATGTTGGCGGTTAAACTGATGCTTCAAATGAGCAATTACTCGAAACACCTCGAAAGTAAAAAAATATCTAGATGGTAATGAGCCTTCAAAAATTTTTTTCTTCGAAGATTCTTGATAGTAGTTCAAGTTTTAATTTACTTTTTCTACAAATGTTGGCGGAATGATACATTTCATTACTTTCATAGAGGTGAAACAAAACATCAATTTTGAAATTGCATTTTTGAAAGCGAATATTTAACAAAAACTCAAATTGATATTTTTATAAAACATAGATTCTTGGTTGGTTGTCCTATTGTCAACCAAATTATTGGTTCATATGGATCATTGCACAATATGTTTTGCTGGTCAAAGTATATCTTGTGAAATTTGAACCGGAAAGGGAAATAATATAATAATGGACAGGTGTAGATCATGCTGTAAGAAAAAGAATCTGGTATTAATTCTTTTTTAGATGCAGTTTTTGCTATTCTTATTAATGATCATACATTGAATGCTTGTGAACTTGATTTTAAATTATGTGTATTATATGAATGTTCACTTCAAAGCATTTAAAAATTATTAAATCAAATTGGATAAACAATATTTATGCCAGTTTCACAGCCAATGAGTAAGTTAGAGTTTTTGATGTGCTTATATTAATTAGTTAAACAGCTTAAAAACTTATATTCATAGTCTAAATGTTTAGTTAAATATATTTTGAAATTTAAAAAAAATCAATTTAAAAATTAAGCTTTATGTTCGTTAGTTTTTTAATGCTTTATCTCGAAAATGGTTTTTATGCTTTTTATATTTTGTTTTAAGAAGTAATATTCCGATTTTTTTTTCTAATTAGTAAGCCACTTTTCCATCGGAAGACCGAAGAGAAACGATTGTCATGATTGTCCTGCTAAATGTTTTAAAAACATCCTAGCAAGCCATTATTTTATGTGATTGTTGACAAGCGCTTCGGTCGAATTTGGAAAAGTGGTTGATTTGGAGTTGTTTATAGGTTTGAATTTTACCTATTAAGAGCATTGATATTTAATACCATCTTTATTGTCTTGAATTTGTGTTTTAATGTGTACAGATTTAATAAATCAATTAAACCAAAATTGGAAGTATTATTTTTCATTCTTTATTTTAAATAAATTTTCAATAATATTCTCAATTTCACTTTATTTAACAAGTACCTGTTAACAGCATAAAACGATGCTTTTCCTTCTCACCGTTACGCTAATACCAACAAACAGCATTTCAAGCGTACGTCGGGCACTGCCTGTACTCCATTGAAACGATTCTCTCTCTCTCATCGTTCCCCTCCAGCTCAGCCAACACGAATGCACTGAAGTACCCTGTACACGAAAGCAAACGCTGCAACAATTTATTGTGGTTCTGTTCGTAGCGAGTTTTAATATTTGTTTGTCACAATGGAGTAAATTTCATTAAATAAGTAAGAAATGTTAAAATATTTATTGTAGAGAGGTTTTAAAACTAAAAATTTCACTAAAATAACACTTCCATCCACAAAACAGCATGTAAAAGCAGAAATATACATTCACCAGAGAAAGAGAGTGCAATCGTATCCACTCCGCATTGCCGCCGTGTACAGCACCCTTCACCGGGCGAGCAGCCCAGAGAGCAGCAACTTGTCGGCGGTGGACGCTTTTCTCGTTCGTTAAGTTGGATTCGAACTGCCGGCGGAACGTGAAGGCCCGTTTGCTTTTCTCTCGTCGCCGTCGTTGTCGTCGCGGCCAGCGCGCGGTTTGTAACACACGTACGTAGTCGGGCGGGCGATGTGTTGTGCATCGCCGTGCAAAAAAACGCAAAGGAAAACAACAGGGCGGCCGCCGGAGCAAGAGTGTAGCGAAAAGGCTGAAAACCCACCAAAACCCAAACAGAAACAATACGCACAGTAGCAGGTTGCGTACGTGCCTATGGTTTTGTGTGTGTGTGTGTGTGTGTGTGTGTGTGTGTGTGTGTGTGTGTGTGTGTGTGTGTGTGTGTGTGTGTGTGTGTGTGTGTGTGTGTGTGTGCGTGGATGTGTGCAGCGTAATTCTGTGTTTTGAAATAGTGCCCAGATAGTTTGCACGAGTGTTTTCAATGGTCATTGTGGTCCAGAGTGTTAGCCAGAGCAACAGTACGACCGAAAAGTCCACCGGCCATCCATTTTGTCGACTGCCGGGTTTTTTTTTTTCGTGTGTTAGTGTGTGGAGGGGTTTTGGCCGCTGTGTTGTGTCCTGCACAATTTTAATGAGTGATTGTGAAAAAGGAGGCTACAAGACGATCGCCTTCTTCTTGCTCTTAGTGAGTTGACTGTAGAGTGGTAGAGTCCACCGCTATTCCCTTTTGCCGGCTTATCAGCCGTAAGGCAAAGGTTAGTGCACATCTCTCCACTACACACAGAACACAAACACCACTACCAGGCACGAGAGCGATCTGTCTCAGTGTAGTGCTGGCTGCACTGGAGTGCATAATAGTGGTGGTAGTAAACGCTCTAACGCCTTTTTTTTTTGACTAGTTTCTATCCAGATTTGCAATTCCGGCGAGGCGTTGCAAGTGATTCTGTTCAAAACAAAGTGCACTAACGCAAATTGTAATCACTAAGATTAATGTTTTTTTTTTGCAACCCCCTCTTTCTTTAGGTTTAGAAAAAAAAAGAAGCGTAAAACAGCTGAGTGTCCTGTGAAAATTCAGTGTTGTTTACCCGTGTCCCATTGTGAAAGTGTGGAAAATTTTAATTTAACATCATCTTAATAAAAAAAAGGTGGCATTTAATTCGCAAAACATCACATCGTTTGTGAGCGTGTGCATGTGTATGGATTTGTGTGTCCCCGCATTGTGTTGGTGTGCGCATCATGTGTGACCTACTTCAGGTGCTGAACCACTAAGAAACTGAGCAGCGCGCGGTTTTTTGTTGTTGTTGTGGAATTGTGGAATCTTTGCGCGTCCCTTCAAGACGACCGATCGCCGTCACCGCCGCGGGTTTAGTTTCCCTTGTGTGGTGTTGTGTGTGAGTGATCACGCTCCATAAACCGAGGTGTTGATTTTGGTTGGGCAAATATTAGTCCCTTTGCTTGCCGTGCAATAGGGAGCCAGTTTGCCAAATGATCGCAACGAAGTGATCGAAACCGTCTCCGTCTTCCAGCTGCGAAATCAATCCATCAATCCGGCAACAAGTGGTACCGAGGTGACGTATGGGAGGCGTAAGTGGAGAAAAGGAGAACAAGAAAAAAAAAAGATAGGAAAATCAACATATTTGCGAACCCTTGTGAAACCCATATCGTGCACGACAGGCACCGAATGGTTCGAATGGTGAAAAGCACTTAAAAGAACGGGAATGAAATCGCTGCAATAAAACGCAGAAGAAAAACACACTGAGTTGGGGGGGAATAAAGCGCGAACGGCCGAAGCCGAAAGATTGTCTCCAATCGATCGTGGTCACCATAAAGCTAAAATCAAGCAAAGAGAAACAAAACCCGGCAGGCAGGAGACGAGAAAACGAAACCTAAAACAAAAGTGCCCGAAAAGCGAGCAACACACACGAAATATTTAAAACAAAACCGAAGGAAGGGCGCAAAAAAACATAACAAATAAAACAACTACAACACACGCCGCTGCAGCAGAGTGGAATAAATGAGAGCAGCAGGCACCGGTTGCGAACAACTGGAGCTGGAAAGCAGAAAGCAGGCAGACAAATATTAAGCCACAAACACACACACCAACAAAAACCAAAAAAAATGCTGAGCGAAAGGTAAGACATTAATATAGAAAATTGTCTTTTCGGTGCGAAGAGGGCGAAAAGCGATTTATTTCTTGGAAGAAAGTATCTCTTTTCACCTTTTCCTCTGTCTCTCGCACTCAATCGCTCGTAAGACGATCCTTCTGGAAAGGGCTTTTTAAAAGGACGGTTTTACGACAATGCAAGGCTCGACGGGCGACGGGGTGTTGCTTGTTCTATTTGTTAAACTATTTTTATGTTTTCTTTGTTTAAGCACTAATTTTTGCAAATTTATTTTCTACGGGCAAAGCGGGAAAAGCTTTTCGCAAATGGGGAAAATGATGAAGATAATTAATGATTTTTTGTTGGCTTGGTCGATCCTTTTGCAAACAACAGCAAAACCCAAGGCCAAACTGTGGCTTTGCAAAGCGTCCTAAATCTTTCATCCCACAGTCTATAGAAAGTTGTCTTAAAGAATTTGCGACAGGCGACTCTGTGTGTGTGTGTGTTTTTTTTCCACTTCCATTTTATCTTCCCCTTATCAGTTCGGCCACATTCTACCACCCGGAGGGACGCGAACAATCATTTGTTTACACGAATGTTCCGGGGAAATGTTTACAGCAAATCTTTTCCCCCTGTTTTGCGTACACTTAAGAAGCCGGGCGGGTTTTGGTTCTTTAAGCGAGCGGCCAAGGGAATGGGAATGGAATGAACGCTAAGGAGGATAATAAGCTTAAGCACAGCGAGCGGTCATCCTCAACACTGTGCTGAGAGGTGCTTTTTTTACTGAATTGAAAAGAAAAAAAAAACACACAATGTGAAGTGTTTTCGAAGTTTGTGCAAACAATTGCTTTAAGAAGTTTGGAAGCTTTGTGATTCGAGGGGAAAGGGAGGGAATGGGCTTTACACCTAAAATGCTTTTCGCAAGAACGGTAAAGATTTTTGAACTAAAGATAAATTCAATTTGGTTTGGTAACTTAAGCTCAACAGCAATTTTCTTTCTTTTTTTTTACTCCCGAAAGATGGTCTCGGCAACATTAAACATGCATCTCTTGTTTTTTTTTTTTTAAATTATTCCGTTATAAGAAAGGAAATGCTATCACTTTCGTACGTTTGCCTATTTTTACACCAACACCATAATCGTTTAACACAGTAATGAGTCAATTTTGTGGACTTAGACCTCCTCCTCAAATGAAGAATTGTTACATGTGTGTAGTTTTATCGATCTGTACAATTCACAGACTCTCATTCGGTCGTTACAAAACATATATTATGTATGTTTTCTAAATCAAACGTAGTCATGTTTTGTTTCTTAAATAGCATTTTAGCATTTAAAGTCTTCATTGTTTTGTTTGAATGTGTTAAATTCTGTATAAATTCGCTAGGATTCAATTTTACGGACCATTAGGCGTATTAAATCGTCCTTTACAAGAAATACAACCAAAATGATTTTCTTGCTCGCCGATAGTCTACAACACACCATTAACTATTTAAAAAAAATCAAGTTATTCGTGATAAATTAAAAAATAAACAGTGTGTCGTAAATACACGTTTTATTGCCATTTTTACGATTTTCACGTAAAATAATTTTTTTTCATTCCACTTTTTTTTAAATTAAAACAATACAAATCCGTATACTTGCTTACAAACTATTCCCTAATTTATCATGTGCCCTTACCTTCAACTTGTTTTTTTTTTGTTTTATTTCATTATTTTCTATTTCAATTTTATGTAGTTTATGAAAAGAGTCATGATTTTTTTTTCGATTTTGCTTATTTATGCCTCTCTGGTACGATTCAATAATTTATTTTAATCATTTTCCAGTAATCTTCAGTTTCTATGCATTTTTCAAATTTGTGTTCTAGTTTTTCAGTAAACATTGGCTTTCATTTTTACTCCTGTTTTACTTCTGATATTCATGAACATTGTTTTAGGTTTCTCTCAATTATCTTGAGTTCAGTAGATTACTTATTTGGGGAAAAAAAACTTATTAGGAGCTTCTTTTTAACGATGTTTAAAAAATGCTATTCGAAGATTATTTTAAATATTCTCATTTGAATTGTTTTTTTCTCTGCCTAACATACACATCATTTCCCAGTGTAACGTACACATCGTATCTGCCTCTTTTGCTCTTTTTGTTTAATAATATCAGTCATTTCATCTCCCTTCCCAACACTGATATTTAGCTACACTTGAAATTAGCCATTTATTTATTCACTTAAAGATGTTTTTGTTTTCGCTCTGAAACCGACGCATTCAAACTAAACGACGCCACCGGCATCAACACACACACACCCGAGAAGACGGGACCTCCCTTACCGGCAATCTCAACTCTTGCGTGCGTGCGTGTTTTTGTCCGGTCGCATCACCCCACATTTGGCGAAAGGTTAAATTTTATGATCCGCGAAGAATGTTTCCTTCGCGTGTGTGCGGGTGGGTGACGCCCGGTGCCAGAATGTTGTAAACAGACCCCTCCCCACATCGGTTTGCGGCCGTCGTGTGAAAGTGATAAAATGTCCATTTCAGACCCCCTCCGCCAGGCCAGCGCCAGTAGGACGAAAGCGAAAGGATACGGGGAAAAAAAAGTCTGTGGAAAGCGGTTGAAGGCATTTTGATTCGTTGGTCAGAAAAGTTTAATGGTGCTGCTTGAGAGAACGGACGGGTGATGATGCTGGGCTGTGTTTTAGGGCATTGGTTGTTGTTGTTTTGCTTTGCCTGCTATTTTTTTGTTGCTTTCCTCAAACCTAGAGGTCATGTTCCCGTGGTGCTGCAGTTCATGGGCCAATCCGTGGGACCAGCAGCGTGTGGGATGTGTGGAATTAATTACAAGAACCACAGCACCACGCCGAGGTACGTGCGTGTTAACTGCGAAACTAATAAAACGCCGTCCAGGCTGCCCAAGGTGGAAGGAAAATTCGAGTGTACGGAGACGTCAATCTGTTTATTTTGTTGCAATATTTAATTCATGAGACGTAGTTGGGAGGCCGTTTTTTGCGTAGCGCCGGGCAAATTACTGCGGTTCGATGTGAAGCGATAAAATCCCATTTAAAAGTTGCGCTGTGCTGTTTTTATGGGACGAAGATGACGCGATGCATCTTGATTATGAGTAGAAATTTCTCTTATTTTGATGTTTTATTGTTTGTGTACGGCAAGTTTGCTGTACTTTTAATGAGTTATACTAATTTTTTAACTACAATTTCTTCTTTTGTAAATCATTGTCATTTTTTAAGATATTTGTCGCTCTTTTTGACATTTTTCTTGAATAGTTTAATTTCATTAAAATTCTTATTCTTGGTTTTTTATTATATTGTTCATTAATACTTCTTTAAATTACAATGCGGTTAAGCTGCAATTAGATCGCTACTATTAGGGAACGCATTCTACCATAATTATTTAATCATTTACCCTTCTCTTTATTGCGTTTTTCTCGTTTCAAGTGGGGGAGTCCGCAGCCACATAACATTTAAGTGCAGCCCTTTTTTTTAATGTCCGCTAGAACTTCCCATTAGCACGCTTGGAAATCGCCAAACGCATGCGAAAGGCTCAAAAGAAAGGTGATTTACAAACGAAATACATCAAAAGCCTCGCAGCGGAGGGCAAAACCACCCCTCCCGATGTTCCTGTCCCCGACTGGAAGGGCTCGCGCGCGAATCCCCTGCCCGTGGGCCACGTACACAGCGCACGCTGCACTTGACCGTGGTAGACTCTCGGCGTGGTTTCTCGGTCCGCTGGTCTCGAACGTTTTCACTTCCTTCCCAGTCTTAAGTCTCACCGCCGGTCGGCCTGTTCCCTGTACCCCCGCATCCAATGCCCAGGCTAGTCAATCACCCTGACGTGTGGCTGGGGAACTCTCGCTCCCTTTGCTCACAGCGTGAGCGATGAACGGCGGAACGGGCCCGCTCCCTACTATTCGATTATGAGGTCAGTCGAGCCCTCGAGCGGGCTGTGGCATACAAACAAACTAACGAAAGGTACAAAAAAAGACGCAGATACACACACACACACACACACACACAGATAGCTGAACCCAAAGTCAAGATCCCTACGCCGGGAAGCCAACGGGACGCGAACCCACCACCTGTCGGCGGTGCACAGGGGACCGGAAAATACACACTGGAAGGGTGTCCCCGACCTGGGGTGGCGGGCGAGCATCGATTAAATCTCGCACGAAAGCGAGAATTTTACGTGTTTGAAAGTGAAAGAAGGCGTCCGGGTTGGCTTCTTGTATCGAAAAAAAAAGACGAAGAAAAAAAAACACAATCCAAAACCGGACGCTTTCTCTATACACGCTTCCCCGAGCTCCTCACTGGAAGGGAAAGTGAGAGCCTGGCCTTGCAGAGAGGAAACAAGGTGCAGAAATGAGTCGGGTGTGTGTGTATGATGTCGGTATTGTTTTTATTCCCTTTTTTCTGCTGCTCATCACGTGCAAAACTTCACCGGGCCACAGTGGAGCAGTTCCTCCGTCGAAGACTTGGTGGACCTCACCTCAAAGATTTAATCTTGTTAGCATCTGCCGTTGGCCAGGGAGAAAAGTGGCCTAGCTGTTGGCGGGGAAAGAGAGGATAATTCTGTGGCCACCCCCAGGCTGCCAAATGGTTCCAAAGTCACGCATTTCAATTCGCGCACATCAATTTAGCTACCCACTAAATCGTGATCGCACCACAGTGCGCATCACGCTTTGCTTTGCCATGCGAGCGCGTTTTAGGTCATCACATATGTCTGAAGAATTTGATGTTGGTGTCTGAGTGGAGCGATATATTGAGCTGATAAATTTGTGACAAGTTCCTTGAGGAGCAACTGGACAGTGCATTAGAGTTATTCCTCTATATCGGATGATTCCTCCAAAATGTTAATGCCAACTGTAACCATGTTCTAAGTCTACACTATTGGAGCATCCAACATGTTGAGACTTCAGTCACGTTTCGCTCTCTTGATCTATTTCAATCAAATTGAACTTCTATAAATAAAAATGAATGAGATAGTCTTTGCTTGCTGGACTGCAGCAGAAGCTTTCACAGATGATATCTTCTTACAAATTGTAATCAAAACTTCTATTATCTTTCCCTAGAAATACCAAATGTAGCAGTTTCAAGTAAATTAATCATCATAATATTCCTCTTTTCAATCTGAGGCACTGCCATCATCAATCCATCGAAGCGTTAATGCAACATCTCCCGCTCACACCGTAGGCCCAATTTTGTTTTTCGTAACATTGAAATCTCTCATTTGCATGTTTAATTTTTCCACGAAAGAGCCCCATTAACGCTGCCCGGCTCTATGACTGATTGTTACGGTCTGGAGCGCATTACCGCACCGATAATCCTTTTCCACTGGATAATGCGCAGTAATTGGAACAAATGCTGCACCACTCCCGAATAGCCGTTCAGCTATTCCCGCTTCTTCTTGGACTTCCTTGGTAAACTCCAGCGCAATGAAATAGATGCGACAGCATCTCGTTCTGCATTTCAGCTCATATTTTGCATAACAGTCGCCGTATCGCTTTCTAATTAGCGGTGTACAAGATATTTCAATCCATCCTATCCGTATGTCTTGCCCGTACCATCAAGAGTGTGCGAGTGCGATTACCCGATTAGGTGGCTAGGAAATTGAAGCTGTTAACCTATTTTATACAACAGCCAAATTGATTCGACTCCACTCGGGGCTCACACACTTCGTACCCGTCATGCGTCAGCATATCAGTGGTGGTCGTGACGTTATCATTACGCCCCGGTATATTATGCATCCGAAGAGCCTTGAAACGGAAGAGAAATGGAAGACTTCGGATGGTGGTTGGCTCTTTCTTCCCGGATTCGAGCATTGCGAGATAATTATAGGTACCGGTTGCTGCTATAATACCTCTGTTCAGCACCGGATCCCTTGGGTTCGAAATTCCCACAGATGCTTCGATTTTATTCGTTCCTTCGATCTGGTCGAGTCCCGTCCCAACCATTCCTTCCCTCTGAACCGGATCGAACCGGGCATTGCAGGCTGAGTCATTTGTTATGAAACTTTGCACCTCTTTGCTAGTAGCTGGTGCTGGCGATTCGTGAAGAATTTCCGGCCGAACCGGATGATCGATTCAGTGGTAAGATGGCCGTTTGTGAGTGGTACGCTACTGCTGGTGGAATGGCCCATGTCACGATACATGGATAGTTCGGTTCGGTGCACAGATCGGTCAACGATCATGGGTAATCTGGTTACTGAACGACGAGTTCCCATAAGAGAATGTGGGGGATCTACCTTTGAGGTCATCCGATTTCAAGGTGAAGGGAGATGGTTTTTTTCTGAATCAACTCTCAGTGATCCATTATCATCTTGTTGGATTGCGATGATTGCTAATAAATTTTACAAGAAAATGATAGATTATTATATATCTCAGCTCTCAGGGATTGCTAGCTAAGCTCTATACGTCCTCGTTTCGCTTGATTGATCGTACCGGAGCAAGGTGAAAAGCGATCAAATCAATCGATCGTATGCCTATGCCAAAGTGTGCGACTATTCAGTCTATTCAGCCTTGATATTTACCAATGGATAAAGGAAGTGTGAAAGATAATCGGGAGAAAATGGCAAATGCAAACTACAGCTAACCCGTGACCGCGACATAAGCTTAACAATTTGCAGATATCTTCTGTTTGAACATTCGCTTTAGCTTCCAACAAAGTTGGACACTATCAAGAAGTGGTTGGACGTCACCCGACACCTTCTGTAGAACTCCTCGGTATCTACAACTGCTAGCTTCAAGATGGAGGAAAACGTCAAGTCCTACTGACGTCCTGAACACCACACTCACGCCCACCAGAAAGCGATAATTTCTCAGCAAGTGGTTTGCGCTAATCGGGCATAAAGAAACCTTTGTATCTTTTGATATGAACACCACCACTTAGCGTGCGTGTTTTAGAAGCTGCTGAATGAATATTCTAGCCTGTTTTGCCACCAAGCGCTAGTGAACAGTGTGGTGCTTTGTTTGTTTGGACATTTTGGATGGTTTTATTGCCACGAGAACGCGTTCTAGAAGTTGTCAAGTTGACATCAATTTTTGAATACTTTTTTTGCAGAGTTGTTTTGTGGCGTATTTAGACGTACACTAACGCACAAACTGATTGATAAAAATAAGGTACAAAACAACAGAGAGAACAGTGGTCCATTATGGGAACGTGGGACAGTAATTTGTTATTTCTGTCCAGGCTGCTGTCCTGGCGGGAGCGTGATGATTCAGACGGATGGCCTGCGGATGATGTTGCGAGCGAGCGCGCGCGTGTCTATTCCTGTGTGTGCCATTAACAAAAAGGGCAGGTAGCATTGCGGTGGGTAGCCCTTGTATCGGCTTATCGGTTTACCCTGCATTTTACCCGACCACAAACCCTAGACACAACATCCGACAACAACATGTGTAAATTGATAATTACAAATGAAGTTTAGCCCACCGGGGACTCGGGACAGCGGAATGTTTGATGGCTGTGTGGTTTACCGCTTCTGGAGCTGGAGATGGAAGAACAGAGGCCGATCGAGAGCGTGTTTGTTTGATGCTGCTGCTGCCGCCGTTAGTCGGGTCGGTCATTTGGGATCATTAATAACATACGTCCTGATGCAGCTGCAGCTAATTAGGTGTTGGGAGACGTGACATTCAAATAACACAACATTTGATGGAATGATGATCGATATGTGTGTTTGTGTGTGTGTGAATGTGTCTGATGGGTAAGGGTTTTGGAAGGCTAAACGACTAATGAGAATCCGTTATCAAAATGGCAAAGCACTGTTTACCGTAACGAATAAATCCCGATGATCATTAAACAAATCGCAAACATAAAAGAAGACATTTTCGGTCCTAGGAGTCCTACTTATTACCGGTCGTTTGACATTAAACCGTCCTTCTGCGTGAGATGCCAAAGCCCAGGCCAGGTAAGCTTTCCTTCCCCGTTCAGGCGAACCACACGGCACGACGAGAGAACATTCCGCCTGTGAGATGCGATCCGAAGTTACCTGCCGGCAGCTTCAGCCACAACGGGCCTTTTTAATTCTCTCCAGCAAATGTCAATTCCCCGGGCCGCATTTGCATAAAGCCCGGCAAGCAGGAGACAATCATAAAATTGTCTTCCGCCCCGGTAAAGACAAAAAGTTGTTGGGCATTAAAAATTTGGACTAACAGCAGTTCCTGCCGTGCAGAATTGCTCTTCAATTTGCTTGCCTCATTGTTGGGCGAGCGGCTAACACGGAGGAGGGTAGTGGATAACGCCGTGGGAAGATATGCATGCATAATTGGTGAGACTTAAGCTATAGGCTGCTATTTTATTCTTCTTTGCCTTAGACATTCCACGGCTACAACGGATTCTCGGTGTGTCGGCTGGGTAGTCATGCGAGAGGCGGAAGATTCCAAACAGAAGAGAGCTGCTTCTTTAAAAACGCCTTCGAGCGAACACAATTACTGTATCTAATTAGTCACAAGTTTAGTGCGGCTCGCCCAGAAGAAAAACGCGACGATCATCTTCATCAAACGGGGTTCGCATGTTGAGTGCAGTGCAGCATCATCATCTACAGAAGAATATCAAGAAAATGGGGGGAAAGAAACACGATCATTCGTCAAACGGTGAGAAGCCAGCCCAGCCCCGAATGTTTGGAATAGTTTTGCACGTGATTTATAACCATGCACAGTATTAATTTGTGGGCTGTATTTCGTTGATTGTGTTTGGAGCTTGCCGAGTGACTACCGGGGAGTGGTTTGCGTAGTGCGCATGTTGTTCGCTGAGGAACGCTGCCCAGGAACTCCAGATTACTTCCTTGATGTAAATATAACCTGCTGTTTGTATTCTAAACGCGATTCCATGTTTATATTTCTTGTTGTAAATGGAACCGATCGCCTGGTTGTGGTTTTGGACCAGACCTTGGGCAGAAATTGAAGGCATTTCAAGGTTTTTTTTTTGTGGTGACTTGCGGAAGAGCTGAAACCATTTGCTCTGCTGGCTGCCAAACGGAATATCTGCATAGGTTTGAACGCAATATCGCAACAAGATCTCTTCCGTGTTATTGAGGCCGCACCATTGAACTGCTGGATTGAGGTTCAGTATCTTGGTTGGAATTCAGCACTTAAATCTAAGCGCGAGTTGGGTTCCTTCTCCCTTCTACTGCATGACAGCTCGCCACTACAACTTTCATCTATCGTGTGCACCTTATCAAGGGTCAGATTCTATTTTCCTCCCATTTCCCCTCCACCAGCAGCTTAATCAGGGTGCATTGTCTTTCGCGCTTCTCGGCCAGATCATCAAGCTCGGTGCGATGATGTAAAGACTTTGGCTGTGGCTCGATGCCTTGGCACAGATTGCTGCTCGCACAACGCTCTAATGAAAGTGAAGATCATTATCCACCGACGTGACGGAACGGGATAGGTATACCGCCTGGCTGTGAAAGATTCGGTTGATGATGTATATCTCTGCTTATGCCTTAAAAGCAATGCAGGCAGCAAGCAGCGAGAAGGTTTGGGGAAAATGAAAATTGAAAATTTATTAATTTCATTTCACTGCCCGTTTCGCCCCGCGTGGTTCGGACGAAGATTGTGCCTAGCGGCATTTACGAAAAGTAAAAGCCCTTTTAAAAACATTAAGCCTCAAGAGAAGCCAGCCTCTGGACACGGACAAACTCTTGGGGCATGGTGGTGTAATGAATCCTTTTTGAGCTGTGCCTGTGCTGGAGAAGGTGGTGACTGTAACTAAATGAAGCAACGTTTAATTAGAGACTCGGCACGGCATTGAAGCGCACCGTGGATTAATCAGATAATTGCTTTCGTTTTCTGCGTGAGGCAATCTAAAAATACAGAATGAAGAGTCGTGGAGTCGTTGGATTGGAGTTTCGGTGGTAGCTTCGGTGTCCAGTTTCCAATAAATATTTCAAATTTTCACTCCATGTTTACCAACAGAGCTGCTGCGGCGGTTATAAAAATAGCTCTGCTTTCAAATGGTAATCAAAATAGTGTCACAATTTTTCAAACAAGTTTCTTGTTGGAATGGTTTCTCGCACAATTTTGAATAACAAATCCCAACATCAACACTGCGCCATTAAGCTTTGCAATGCAAAACAAACCTAGGCTGAATATGCATTTTGCCCGTTTTGGGACACCCCACAACTTAACTCACCACGGTAACGTTCCAATTCCTTCACCCAACAAAATCCCTTTTGTCGGTGGCCTCGGATTGGCCGTAAGTGTGCCCGACCTTCCCCCCCCCCTCAACTTCCCCGCAATGGCTTAATTTTACGTGTTTCGTTTCGGAACCGGACGACGGCAAACTTGACCGTATTTTGCGCTCGATAGCAGGAGAGGGCCCTCTCCAAAACCGTGTCCCACACGGTCGGCGAGAGAGGAGGTGGTCGGTCGTAGCTGGTGCCCGTCCGGGGCAGGGTTTGAAGTCCGCGTGCAATCATTATGCGCGCAGTTTTCACTTTCAATTCTCACTTTCCGCTGGAACCGGTTTTCGGTTGGCTGGACGGGGTGGTGAAGATATACCGAAGCGTTTGATATGCAGATAGTGAGAGTGAGAGATATACAAAACAAAAAAAAAACCACACCACGCCGCCACGGACCAATATCATCTGGAACATCGGAACATAGAGACATTTCAGGGTTTTATGACACAGCTGGGATATTGTGGGGTGTCGTTTACTTCCCATAATTTATGACCGATTAGCTCAATGACCGGGAGAAACCTCGGGATGTTCGGAGTGTGAAGCTTCCCATAACGGGGAACACACGTGGGTCTCGGCGGTTTGCCCCGCGTCGGTTTATTGATCTGTGGATCATTTTTGGAATCGTTATTGCTGCTCTCTGCGGGGGGTTTGCTATTGCAAATAAACGTGCACATTGGGCCAAACTAATCTCGTGGCGAAATAGCGAGAAGGGCGAGAAGGTTTCCATGTTGCTGGTGAATTTCTCATCTTCACTCACTACAGCTGTGTGTCGGTAAATGTAGTGGCAGCGCACAATCTCATACCGGACTTGGACCGAATGTCCACTGTCGTCCCGCACAGTGCACAGAGAGCGAGCGTCGCCAGTGTTTCATAACCGTTCGCTTTACACAAAAGGTCGCCCTCACCCTATCCCCCCCTCTGGACATTCGCCGCGAACACAGGAATGACGCGACAATATTTGCGAGGCGAGCAGGAAAAGGCCCGGCATGCAGTTTTTGCAACACGCAACCGTTTGCGTGTGCCGGAACTCGTTCGTGTGTTTTTCATCGTGGGCCTGGCCAGAGTTGTTGTGTGATGCCGGGAGGTGCTAAGTACAGGTCCGGTCCCCAATATCTCGTAACTCCCCCGATAAAAGGGGTTTTGCCTTCGGTAGCGCAGTGTCTAAAGCTTCCCCGGGGCCACTCTGGCTGGGTCCGTACGAAAGTCTTGGTACGGGGAGCGACAACAACCAGAGCTTCACGAGATGGAATGAATATGTTCGGTTCAGTAATTGCATCAATTGTGTGCTCTGTGTCCCAAATGCGTTCGGTGCATAATCATAAACAGGGGCGCTGTGTGTACCGGCTCCGGTGGGACCGGTTGCGAGGAAATGAGTTTGCTAGCTGGGAATGAGGAAATTATAGCCCTGGGTGATGCTCACATTCTCGCATTATCGCATTAAAAGTGAGAGTTTGGCCGAACCACGCGAACCACACGAACCACGGGTGAAGGAATGGAGCTTGATAATAGTTTTGTCATTGTGTTGGTAATTGTTTATCGCGTGACGGTTTTTCAGTATCGAGATTTTAGTTAAGGAATTTGCGACGAGTCCAAAAAGGATTATTTGGGAATGGATTTGTTGGCATAAATTTTTGCAACAGAGATTATAAAGCATTATAGATTATAAAGCTTTTTAATTACCTCAACACTATGCAGATACATTTCCGGGCCAATTTTTGAGTCAAGTTTATTCAATGTTCTCAACCACTCCAATGCTTGTTAAGCATCATTTATCAATCTCCAAAAACAATCCCATTGAATGATTGATCTTCTTGATTGATCCGTTGAACGATTTTGGTTAAGTAGTAGCAGACTGCAAACTAATCATGTCGATGTCATAATAGCCAACGAAGACTCAGCTTCTGCGTCATTGACGTCCTTATTTCTTGTGTCTTGTTAAATTGAAGCCAGATTAGCATTTGATTACCTCTTTAAGGTCTTTTAAAACAATGGACGTGATTATATTCATTTCTAATTCCATTCCAAAGTCTTGGAATGGTCAATTGTATATATATCTACGAAGAGATCGATGTTCCTGCGATACTCTCGGCAACCTCACGCGTACTATATAGGCCAAACATCAAAGTCGTCCACAACTGAGTCACCGAAGGACATCTCTAGGATTTTGGAGACGAAGACCATCGATTGATAACATAACCTTGGTTGTTAATAATTATGAGATATTTGTATCCTTGATACGTTAAGTTGAGCTTTATTTTGTTTTTTTCCTTCATAAAAACGTGCAGACGTAAGATCCGGTGAGTGGTTTTACTGACACATAAAAATAATTGATTTTTACTGACAGCCTATAACTTCTCAAGTACAGTACAGTATACCGAAACTATTTGAGAGGGCTATGATTGTTTGCTATCTTTTCGTAACATTAACTTTCACAAATTGGTCCATCGTCGTGCGAACTGCAAAGCCCCATAAAAAAGAATCCTTTTTATATTTTTACAACCTTACTTTTTCCTGCCCGAACTGTCTTAATCTCCATAAACCCTTGCGAGGGGTAATAAATTTTGCGATATATATTTTTAGTACGCTATCTCTCTCTCTCTCTCTCTCTCTCTCTCTCTCTCTCTCTCTCTCTCTCTCTTTCTCTCCTGCTAATACTCTACACACAACCGATGAAAAATGTGACCCGATATTAGCGTGTCAGCAACACCGACACCTAACACTACGTCTCGTACTCGAACCCATTTCGCGGAAGGTCATAAAGCACTAACCCAACCCCTGCGCTCATGGCACTGGTTTGTCGATAATAATTATAAATCAAACTTCACCCAACTTTGGCTTTAAAATGTTTTTCCCATTTAAAAAAAAACGAAAGGTCCCGGGATGAAAGTTTGCTGCCAGCTCGCCCTAACTAAGGCGGATGTACCGAAACTAGGCGACTTGGATTAATTTTAAAGCGGACTAAGAGGAGGCGAGCAAAAAGCACGCATCGTGAAACGGAGCCCATCTCCCAATTTATGGTCGTTGTAAAATGGGTTGCCTTTTTTGTTTCCTCTATCGTTCCGTGTATTTGGGTCGGATAATTTTCAAAGCGTAAGAAAGTGGTGAGGTATTAAGGATGTGGGAAGCAATTATACTAAGGCCACATGGAAGAAGGGTTTCTGGGCTTTTCGGGTGGGGATAAAAAACAAGGAATTCGTGTTTTAGGGTGACCTAATTTGCACAAGCTTCGGGCTAGGCGAAGGTATGTTTCCATTGGGATGCATTGACGCTAACTCAGAATTTCTTGGGACACAATCAAAATTTGCTCTTCCCAGCAGGACCATCCTTTCATATGTTTGCCCAGCTCAATACTTCAAAAGATGCTTTCACTGTCTTGCTCGAATGGTTTCGCTGCCTGCGAGCGAGACGACTGTGAAACCTCCGAACCGAACTAGACAAACGTAACATCGCGCAGTATGATGTGTACATTAATCAAACATGAATCAACTCACTGTCACGCGACGGTTTTAATGTACTCCAGCTGTACACCATCTCTTGCCGGCGCGTTCCACCGCTCACATCCACGTACATTGAGAGATGTGTTGCCATCACCAACGGGCTGGACTCAGCGGAAAGTCACTGAACCGTGAGCATTTTACCAAATGGCCGTACTTCGATCCTAAGCTCGCCGAGCATGTGGCCCACTCCACCGTTGATTAGATGCAGCAGGAATCGAACATTGGAGGAGCCGGTTTTTCTCGGCGTGTGTGTTTGTGTCTGTACACGAAGCACTCTGCTTTACCTTGTCCACAGCGAGCCGGATTCAAGTTTTGGTTTTCCATTTTACGTTACGGATGATTTATTCCATTATCGGACGACCTAACTGTAACTGGTACTGCCGGCCGCCGTCTCGTGTCTTCCATCATCACGGACCACATCGGGCGGGATGAATCGTAAATCGCTTTGCTCGGTTACATACGCTTACACGCTTCTTTCTTCTTGTTCTCCCCGTTTTCAGATCGTCTTGAAAGGCCCAATGCGAAAGATTCTAAAGGTCGTGCTTGGATGCTGTGGAAGTGTGTGGTGCTTGTAGCAGTAGCAGCTGCAGCCAAGTAACTGTAGCTGATAAGGCTAATTAAAAGTTGGTTTTCATCGCTACTGAATTCCCGAATCGATTGATACACCAGGACGACCATCTACATCTCTGGACGCTTCTTGCAGAGCGCGCACGGCGTTTGACACTCAGTGCTCAGTGACAGGTTGCGATCGGGGGTTCGACGCCTCAAGTGTGTTACAAAAAAGGTGTCGCTGTCGTCGGGCTGTACGTTCTCAACTGACCTCCCGTAGCTTCGAGGCGAGGTGTTTTTGGGGCGGCGAGCTGAGGATGATAGTCTTCGATGACCTGGAGCACACCGTGGGAGCACTACTGGAGGCGTTGCATTCGAGCGGCCACTGCCCATAGTGACACGGCGAAGACATCGATCGAGAAATAAGAAAAGGCTCTGGAGATTTCGCTGCTGCGTACCGTACCGTAGGGCACCCGGCAAGGGCGCGAGCCGTGTGAAAACGGGAATCCGATCCATAAATCACGAAATCACCCTGCAAGGCAGAAGAGAAAACCACGGCCAATAAATAAAGGCGATAAAGAACGGCCGGTGAAAAAGCAGCATTTAACCAGCAGAACCAGTAGAAAACGAAACGAGAGAAAAGAGAAACGGATAAAACACGAAAACAGCGTTATTGCGTAAAGGTAAAGCTAAAGAACGCGGCAGAACGGAAAAGAAACCTTCAGTGGCAACAGTAGTAAAGGGTGAAATTTGGTGCGAAGCAAAGGTGAAGAATATTTCCTTCCCGTGTGCATCGGTGCCCACCGCCGGAACGCCGGACATCCGGGACACCCTTGAAAAGTGTGTTTGTGTGTGCGTGTGCCTGTGTGTGTATGAGAAAGATAGTGTAAGAAAGGTAGAGGTGTATATTTGATCGTTGGTGAAGGTGTTGGAGCACCTGTAGGTGAGTGAATGTAAAGTGTTTGTTTCGATTGAATACAATCGATTAAAATATTCGTATTGTGCGACCAGTTTGTGTGTGTGTTTGTGTTAAGATCGTGTAAGATATCGTATTTATTGCTGTTACTTGTCGGAAGTGTAATAGTACACGAAATTACGTTTATCGCTACGATCGGAATCTGATCAGCAGGAACAGTGTTGAACAATTGACGATTTCTGGGATCCATCTCGGAGTTGGAGTTTTAAGTTGGAAGGTAAGTTCAGTTTCAGATGTATGATATTTTTAATGACGAGAATTTAACCACATGCCAGAACATTTGAATCGTTTCAAGAAGATTTTAATTTCTGATTTGGAGCATTGCTTCTGGTAAAGTGGATTTTAGGGGCTTTGATTTCATACAGCTATATGTATAGTTTTGGTTATTTATAGTTTGATTTTAATCTTAATAGATGAAGTTTCAATGTTGGAATAGATAGATTATTACAAGTTTCTAAGGATATTAAACTGTAACTCCATATAGGATAGGAGTGTTCCTACTAGTAGCAGTATTCTAGTCTAAAACAGATTTAAATGAAGTCTATTTCTGGTCTAAATTTATATAAATGTCCCTTTTCATTCTCAACTACAATATCTTCCCAATCAGCTTAGCGGCAATTTAGATAATAATATAACGAACTTCAAAACAATGTAAAAAATGGTGAAGAAATCCGCACAATGACGCTTCCCAACATCTGGGAATTGTTACCATCTCTTTCAGCAGCAGCATTCTGCTGCTTTGCCCATCTTCTTAACGACCTTGCCAGTGAACTGAACTCCATACGTCACACGAAGAGGAACGGTATTTGACGTGTGTCCCCGCACCCACGGATGGCCGATCATGTCATACACCTGGAGAGTGACTCACTCCAGGACGTTGCCTTAATACCTGTCACATATGCCACAAGTCCATTCAGCTCATCTGCGCCCTGTGTAGTGAAGCTTCAAATGAGCTGAAGAAAGTGGTTGTGGCTTGTATGGGGCGTTTCTCTACCCATCCCATGCCTTGTTTGCTTCTTATCACCCGCAACTACCCGCACTTATCTTCTTCCCCCTACTGACACGCTTTGCCAGTGTTCGCCCTGCCAATCGAACGGATCGAGGGTCATCGCGATAGGTTCGGCTGATTCATTAACATCGCGCGACCTCCTGCCGCGGTGCCGCGGAGTTTCCGTGCGAAATCGACCACTAACCTTAGCGCGGGGCCCGCGATGCGTCACCTCTGTGCTGATGAGTGGAGAGGCAGGGGGACAGTGAGGGCTGGGGGAAAGAGTGGCCCATTAGTGGCGCAGAAAATGGATCTCATTCTTCGCGTATGTGCGCGTTCTATCGAGTGATGCTATCGGCGTACGTATCGTCGGGAAGAGAGTGGGGTTGTACCGGCGTGTCTCGTCGGGTTGAATTTACAAGGACCGATGGGCAAACACAAAAACAAGCGACCGATACGAAGACGTGCTTGTACACGCACATGTTGAGCGTGTCCGTGTCCTCGCGTGCCGATGTGGATACGCCTGGTTTTTTAAAAGGGAAGGAGGTTTTGGGATCGATTTGCTGAATTCAGTTGTCGCGCGCGAGCCGTACTGGCAACACTTGAGCTATTGGAGTTGAGTGAGTCGATTGAGTCCCCGTGGTGCATAGTGATGAGTGGACTGTGCCGTGTAAAATTAGTTGTGGGATATATGGAAGTTCGTTTCGTGTGCAGCTGTAGTTTTAGACGCAGGGTTTAGATTCAATATTTCTGAGAGTTTAGTGAGGTGATCAACCTGATCTTCGAAGTTCCACATCAGTTGCCCAATTTAGTTATTTCCTTTGTCCATAATATTTCCTTGTTATTTTGGGGAATACTCATGCTCCTTGAGGCTCTCCAAAAATATCTTATGTCCCATAAATATTTGTCAAAATTATTTGTTGTGTTTTCTTTGTGCATCATTTTAAATGTTTTCTTTATTTAGTGGAGTAGCGAATGAGAATCAATATTAGAAACTATACATTACAAGAAAGAAAGTTAGATGATTCGATATGTTGGGAAGTATTGTGCTATGTCATGAAGGCCTCGGATAACTAAATTTATAAAGAAGTGTTGAAGTGTTAATTATTTCGTTTTGAGCTCTTTTCCATGTGTAGTATCAGTGCAACGATATTATTTACTTCGGATCATAACAATCTTGTATGCGTTCCTGGGTACAACTCTTACAAGACATCTGCTCTTCCATGCCATCGATCTCTATCAAACTCTGACGGCTGCATCGAAGGTAACTCGAGAACAATTAAACACGTTATCCACCCATCTCTGCCCGTAGTGAAATCAGGCGTAAAATTGTTGTCCTCTCGTACGTCTAGTCTAGACACGAACCCCAACTCCCGCTCCAGCCTGTGTTCAGTCAATCGAGATAACTTCCTGGGCCTACATTTTATGAGGTGAAGTTTTTCCAACAATTTGCCTGCACCTTTCTGCCGCCCTGAACTGGAGGATACATGAGCAAAGGGAAAAAGTCAAGCATCATCCACAGAGCGTGCGCCGTGTGTGTGGATGCGTTCTAATGAATTCCTCACGCTTCGATTCCTGAACGTATCGGAGCGACATGACCATATGGAGGGTTACTCCCAGACGTGGGGAAGGAGAGGGCGGATGATGTACCCAGCTACCTCCGCCAGTCAGTTGATTGATGTATGCATTTTAATCTAATTTCTGCTTAATAGATAACTGTACCCCGGGAGCGCGTAGTGTGGTGCCGTTCGGGGTTACTGAACCCCACTTTTACTACCCGCAACGCGGAAGGATGCTGGCGTTTGCGTCCGTGTGTGACGGTGATTCTAACGGGGACAAGGGGACGCAACAGGGCAGAGCTACAAAAACCGGGTGGATTGAATAATTTCAACCCTCAACACACACAAGGGTTCGATTAATATGCATGGCGTGATCCGGTAAATAAGATATTCAAACAAGGCGCTCGCGGGCGAACATTGGGAGCAGAAGAGGAGCAAAAATCATGGCGAGGGAGGTAGGAGCACACTTCTACAGGGACTCTCCGATACGTATCGGACGAGGAAGTTGGTTTTCTGGCGCGAGGATCTGGCGGCAGCGTATATGTGAAGCCTGACACCTGGAACTCCGTCGGATCGAAAATCGATAAGCCAGACCCCAGAGGCACAGCCGATAGGCGAAGGCGGGCGTTATAACATTGTGGAGAAGCGGGCAGCAAAAAAAAAAAATAAATAAAGGCTGCATAAAATTGCTTCACATTACAGCGCGCGGGATGCAACCATCGCGTGGTAGTTAAATATAGATCAATGCAATTGCAATCGCGAACCGGGCTCGGGAAACACACACCGGCCACCGTGTTGAACCTTGCTGTTGATTCCTTGCTGTTCGCCGATCGCTGGCCATCGGAAGGGGGTCCGGTTGGGTTTTTCGTTTTGCATTTTGTTCTTGTTCGGCATTAGCCAGGCTTGGTGTGCGGGGTGGCAGGTTGCGTACGGTGAATTGGCGTGCGGGAAAGGTTAAACAAAAAGCAGGCGAGGAGACCGTAACAAAAACGGTATCCGCATGAAACACAGGAAATGCAGTCGGCACAGGTGGTTGGTTTTAGGTGTCCAGTATGGCATTGATCGAATTGCTTGCTGTGCTTGCAGCTGGAATGCAGTTTCAAGTGTGTCTGTTGCGTATTTTTACATCGAAAAAAAAAATTCTGGAACAATTCACAAGGCATTGGCGTTATATTTACAAGCAGTGTTTTGATGAACAGTTTGCATGTAATTTCATATTTACAATGCTTGTAAACAGATTGAAACCTAACGAACTCTTTTTAATAAACTTCTTAGTAGTGAAGCGATTCAACTGAAGATTGTTTGATAGGTACGAATTATGTATAGTCAGTTATTTTGGATCTAGATACAGTTAATGTATTAATGAACTGATTTTGGTTCCTTAAAATTGTCTAGAGCGGGTTTGGACACTCCTGCAGCAGACCAATACTGCTAAGTGGTTGTAACGCCGGATACAGAAGTAAATAATTAATCTTACATATTTAAAAACATCGCCAGATGTATTGCCTTAGTACACTTAAATTAAGCTAGAAGACATTATAGCGGATGTTCAGGACAATGATAGAAAAATCCTGGTATATAATAATAAAGAACTATGCAAAGTTTGATTGGATTTTGTGAAGTCATCCACAGTCCTGAACGTTCAATCAAGAACATTTAAAATAATTGATTTAACTATTCATGTGTTGAGTCTACACATCGGTACCTTTCGGCTAACAACACATCACAAATTAAAAGCTAGCTTTCAAATACCACTCCATTCGGCACTAGCAGCAATACATACCACTTTATTCTGCACTTGTAAAGCACTAGCAGGGATACATACTAACGACACTTGGCCGTAGAATTATTACATTTCCCAGAAAGCTTCATCACAGCTTCGGCTTCGGTGCGATACACTTTTGCACTCGACACCCCGCCTACTGCTACTGGAGAGATCCCGGCAGTAGTACTAATCCATTCCATTACATTCCCACTTTGCGCTGCGAGCACAGCACTCACGAAAGTCCGCCACTCTCGCTAACGATCATAGTTTGATCTCGCTCGTTAAAAAGTTCCTTGTTGCTTGTGTTCCCAGCTGCGGGAACGCAGTGGCTGGTCGGGAAAGCGTGGAAAGTTTACGAGCGTGTTTGTGTTTTGCTGCGCCGCAGCAGCGCTTGCCGGAGAATAGTTTGACTTCACTTCGCAACCCAGTTTGGGTTCGTTCTGGAGTTTGGTGGTAGGAGCGTTGAGTTTCTAAAGTCAAACCACCGACGGACTTCGATGCCCATCAATTGCAGCGTGTACAGCAACGAGCGAATGAGAGAGAGAGAGAGAGAGAGAGAAAGATCTAGCCTGCATTATTGACGAGACGTTTTCCGGAGTCAGATTATCATGGGATGGATAATAATTTGATTGTAAATATTTGATAAGGTTTTCGAAAGTTGCTGGAGTAGCGCTCCGGCACCGACTTGCTCTTGGGTGTCGTTTTGTGATGTCGCTTCTGGAGATGGTGAACTCTTGTGCTCTGGCTTTCCAGCTCACACAGTGCATCGCTGCTGATTGAACACTGCCCATTTCCAACGATTGAAAGCACACCGTGAAATCGATCCGTCGATGCCCCGAGAGATTTGAGAGCTGTCATTAGCTGTGTGCATGAATGAAATATTGATGAACGAGCAGATAGAACCGTACTTGAGGTTAAGACGTCTAATCCAAACCATGTGAACAGATCTTCCTAAGGGCTCTTTGGAGATCCACGGTACAGACGCGTTGTCCATCTTCCCCGGGCCGTTGTGAGCCCGTTTGATGCAATTTGCTTTCAAATCCTCCCGCAGGGCTAATCGTCAATGCAGTTTCGATGTCATCGGTCGACGACTGCAGGGCAGCGCAATCCCAATCGCGATACAGAATTGACTCCATCTCCTTTGCCACCGTTGTCCGGGCGAATCTCGGCGAAAACAGACGATGAGCCGCAGGACGCCGCAGGACGACGGTGCATCACAACAACCCAGCAACCCTTGGATATCGTTCGTACGCAAGACAACGCAAGAACAATGAGCAAATTTATCATCTCTGTGCCCGCGCCGCTTCCTGCCCGGCCCGGTCATTGTGCTCCCCTCCAACGGGTACGGTGAAACATGCGCCAAACAAACATATCATAAATAACGAATCTTGCTCCAAAGTGCCGTGCGATTGCGGCTCCGTTCATCCGCAGGCTCCCCGGGACTGGGAGCGGAAGGAAAGCACCCATTACACAAACGGCACAAACCTGAGAACAGCAGCAGCAGCAGGGCATCTCCGCCCGCTCGCTGCAGAAGACAAACGGGCGACGATTCCACGCACGAAGAAGCCGGTTGTTCGCGCTTATCGCCGGCCGGTCGCTCTTCCTTATTTCATTAATCATACTTTTTCGCATGCACTGTTTGTTTTCTGTGTTACTACACGAGTTATTTTTGCACATTACGCTTTGCGATGCCCATTTTTTCCTACTGCATCGGGCAACTGCAATTGCTTCCAGTCGATTGGTGGTTTCCTTTATTCATTCTATATGTTTTGTTTGGCTTTTTCTCTCATTCTTCTGTAGTTGTGTGCCACCTTACCTCGCTCCTATTTGCAGCAATTCTACTTCTGTGTACTTATCTTGCTAGTTAACTTGCGTTTGTATACTTTTGAAATGAGTTTTATGCCACTCTTTACTCTTCCCGTATTTATTTCCACCGCAGCTAGAGTAATTGAGAACGCGAAACTAGATTTCTAGCTGTGATCGGGTTTCTACTGCCGGCAAACAAATTATTCATCGATAACCAACCCGATGTTGGAACAGGGTGTCCCCCACGGTTTTGTATTTGCCTTTTGTGGTATATCGTGGCAGATTTGCAGTGCGAGAACCTGTTCCGTATTGGATCCTGAGTGCGCTCAAGCTCCAGAAGGTTCCTTATTTGTGGCGCAGCATCATGCAGAAACCCGTGGATCGGGGTCCGCTGCTGGACTTTAATTATCAATTTCCATTTATGCGCTTTTCATGTTCGATTTAACAGTTTCGCTTTTTTTTTGCTCCGATGGCGACTCCGCACCCTGTAGTATGCGCATATTTTTGCATCTGTTGCGCGGCTACGCCTCGTCTGGCGTAACTGTCTCGCGTGGTCGTGGTAGCAAAGGCTACGCATCTTCAAACAAGCGTACACAGACACGGGGCGTCCCATTTGTTATGTGACCATATCGAATGGCAAGTTGGCAATTCGGATTGCGACGGTTTGAAATCGTTTGTTGTTGTGAGTGGTGCAATTACCGGAGCACGGATACACAACTGGAAGGGCAATCATTCGGCTTCTTAGAATTGTCCAAACCATATCAACAACTCCTGTACGATTAGTTTGTTAAGACATTAAAGCTACGCAGTGTTAAATATTAAGTACTTTAAAATATTTTACTATCTACCCCAGAGTGTATCTGTGCAATCACGCCTGCGCTCAGTTTGTGCTTTATCTTCTTCACTTATAATTCAAAGATTTACCCCAGCAAGACCTGTTGCAATTCAAGAATGACATGCGCACGGTCAGATCTGACAGTAATCATTACCTTTGGACGGGATGCCAACAATTCTAGGCTACATCCTGTCCCGTACCCAGTAAGGGATGCTGGCAGCAAAGCTGCACAAATAAAGACATTCGAGTTCTTGCGGAACCGAGTTGTGGTTCCGCTTTTCTCGCATCCCGCATCGGCGATCCATGTCGGCGCTTGCCTTCGAGCGAGTGTAGCAACACTCGCAGCCGTACGGTGCTCGCTGCGCACGGTGCATTGACATTTTGATTGATTTATGGGCTTCCGATACGACTCACCTTCACCTTGCTCTGGGTATGCATGAAGCGGTACGGATTCTATCCACCCGCTAAGATGGACGCTCGCCGGTCTAACGAAACTAGGTGAGGGATTCCTGCAGGGTGCGTTCGGTGATTGATGGACGCGTCTAGCTAGAGCAAGGGAAAAAATGGGAACGGAACAAAGATATAAGGATTAATTTCTTGGTTCTTCTCCATTCTTCCTCTGTGCATCACGAGGCATCCCTAGTTTTGGGTATCGGTTAAAAAGCGTACAAACGGCAGAGGCAATTATTTAACAAGACAACAATGCTGAGGTAACATCACAATCTTATCGAATCGAAAGTTCAGAAGCTTGTTCCTGGCCATAGGAGTCTCTTTGAGGGATGAAGCAATGAGCTTGTTTGCCTGTTTGGGTACCTTTCCATGCCTGCCCATCAACCAATATCAGTGACTCATCACTTGCACTCCCATATCAGAATGCACCCAATAACATCCCAATTCTGCTGGTCCGATTTAAAATCAATCGATTTTTTGATTTATCATACCCAGCGCGCTGCATCTCGCGCAAACCCCGAATTTCATTACCACGGGCAACAACGTGCGTGTCCACCGGACAAGATACGACTTCGGTCGGTGGCCCCTTTAAACTAGGACATGGCCCCATTCTGTTTTTGCTTTTGATTGTTACAAAACACAATCAAAAACATAACACCCCGAACCTGAACTGCTGCTACGCCGGCGAAGGGTGCGGGTTGTTGAGGGGGTCTGGTTTCACTACTGCACGATGCTGCTACTGCTCATGTTCATGTTGCACCAATTAGCTGTAAGTTGACAACCGGACCGGCACGTTTCAAGTGACATTGCGCTTGCGGCATTGGAGCTTGCGATGAATGAATATTGCAGCTGCAGTTTTGTGGCTGCTACTGTCTGTTGATATATTGAGTGAATTGGAGAGTAAATGCTTGGTTTATTTCAATATTTGCTGGTAGCAATATGCCTAAAGGGCATGTTGAAACAAATGAATGTTAAAATCCTTCTTTATAGAAAGAACTGATACAAAAACTAGAAGCCGAAAAACAGCCACCACTCGATAAGCCACCCGGAATGATGGTTTTGCAAAACCCCCGAATATCATCCAATGTCACATTGCCACAGATTAAGCCCTCGTCGAAATGTGACAACATTCCACCGTCGCTCCTAGCAACGCAGATTTATCTCGTTCTGCCTTTCAATATACAGCTCCCCTGAAACAGGTCGCACACGGTTGTACAAAAAAGAGCGGTGCTTTCAGAGTAGCTGCTGGGCGGGTGAATTATCTGATCCTGTCTGTGTCCCCCTCGAGCTTGCTGTTCGGGTTTGGGACATTATGGTGGTGGGATTAACATCAACAACAACAACTCACCGTGGTGCACTTTTCGATAAAACCACTGTCTGCTTGTGGTCGGACGTTTATTTACGCTTGGTACCATGGAGGCACAGGTCGGATTTTTCGTCACCCGGTAAGCACGGACGTTCGCTTTTTTTGTCTCTAAGTGTTGCCCCTGTTTTGTCACTTCTTTAGCTGGCTTTTAGTAAAAGAACCTTTTTTTCTTTTGTTTTTTTTTTTTCTTGTAGGCCTTTACGTGTGCCTAGAACCAATCCAAACTAATGGACTGCTAGGTTGATAAATGTCTGGTTGTCGTACCGGGTGCCTGGGTTGGGTCTCTTCGCAGTACAAGTTGAGGTGACATAACGAGAGAAGTTGGAGTAGAAAAGTAACGGAAAACAAAAGTCATTCAAGAATGAAAACTACTAAACCTCTGTATTGTGGCTTAATTGAGGGCAAGAGACCCTAATGATGCCGTGTAGCCGTAGAACTATAAAGCATCTGAAGATGGTCCTTAGGGGAACTAAGAGATTTACTACGAAAGTGAAAGGTAGAGACTACTTTAAATCAAATGCACAAATTATTGGGTGAGATGAAACATTCTGGAAGCACAGCAGAAAGTGTACATCCAGCCCTTCCATAAAACCTTCATCAAGCTGTATTAGATGTTCCTCCAACAACACCGTTCAAAGTGTAATGACTTCCAAAGGCATCCGTATCATCGCTCCGTTTCGAATGGAATTAAAATTGACTCTCTGTCGCCTCTCATTGAACCTTTTCCCGCAGGTTAATAACTTCCCAAAAGCCGCCTCGTGTCGTTAAAGGGCACTCGCACCCAGCCAACGCGTTAAGCGATCTTTGCGCCTGTCAAATCGCACTTTGCTTTTGTGTCGCTGGTTCGTGTTCTTTAGCTGTTGTGTTGTTGTTGTTGTTGTTATTGCTACGCTGATCGATTCTAGCGTGAAGATCTAATGTACCAGGGGTGAAGAATCTCCCAAATGGAACACCGCTAAGCCAAGAATGCCACTCTTGGTACGGTTGTGCGGCGAAGATTTCGTTACGATCGTTAAGTGCTTTATTTTCTCACTCCTCACAAAGCGCACACTTGTAAGACGGGGGGGAGAGGAATCCGACGAGCATCCATGTTCGTGCATTAGAACACATCGCTATTTACCGTTAGCACTAGGACCAAACGATGGCGTATGTAGCGTTTTGTAGTTAGAGTGACTTCTTGTAACGGAGGTACATCTTAGGTGGTGGTTAGTGAAGGCAACTGATGATCGTGTTCTCCAATACACCTTCGTTTCGAGAACTCGTTAGAATCCATTTTGGCACAGATTAGGCCGTGCGCAAAGGCTTGCTCTGTGTGAGATCGGTCGATTGGTCAGAGCTGTATGTGCCAATGTCCCGGGATAGCTTCGCATTGTGTACGTTGGATGTACTTTTTCGCTTACTCACCAACTCCTGTTTGGGCCAAATCACTCTAGGGTGTCACAGGGGGAATTGGCACACATCTTCCCGGCCCTGCCACTGCTGGTCGCATGCTATATCGAACCGCGCCGTAGTCTGGAGTACTCGGTTTCTCGGTCAATGTTTCTCACGCTTGCAGTTTTTTTTTATATTGTGCCTGTTGGCTTTTAGCCTTTCGCTGGGCCCGCTGTATTGTCGTTAGGAAGTAATGCAAACTCACGTTCTCAGCAAGAAAGCCGCGGTGAATGTTTTTGTTTTGGATCTTGGTTTTCGCGTGAACTTTAATACATTCTTCGTGTGCACGAGAGCACGAACTGGACACTCTAGCAGCGGAACGAGAAAGCAACGAGATTGCATGTCGTCTTTGTGGGACACGGAGGGAGGCATTGTGGCGGTGCCCCCGTCGGTAGGGAAACTTGATCCTCGCGCTGGCATTAAATCCCGTTTAGGAATGTCAATTCCATCCGGAACACACGAGTCGCTTCTGCCATATTGTAGTGGCCGCCGTATGTGGAAGGAAGCTTGCAGAGCCTGTTCCTGATGACTTTGAGATGATGCCTGCGCAAGGTGACGTCACATTGGAGATGTCGGTGAGACGCGCTGGTAATCTTCATCGATCGCAGGAGGTGTTTGGTTACAACCCGTCCGCTTTGCTCGACAGCGTGTGTCAATCGGCAGAGACAAAGTCTTCAGAGCGAGGCTGCTGTCATGGCTTATGGCAGCACTAACCTCCGGGCCTAAATGTCCGGAACAATCTGCGAGCGCTCGGCACTGGCGGATGCGGAAGCGGCGATTGTAGGTGATTATTGCCCTACCGATCGGTAAATGTATCGTTCGTCGCGTATCTAGTGTCACGACACCAATAAAATCTAGAGTAATGGGGTGTTAATGTTATTTTTAGACAGCTTACATTTTGAGACCCAAGAAAACAAGTCGCTCCAAACTGTCTTAAAATTGGAGCTCATCACTTGATGTCAATCTTTTAGCGAGCGAAACATTTTTCTTGCGCATGATTGAGCTTAATTATCAATTCACACAATCATTATCTTCACTAATAAGCTTGCTTGACGCATAGCTAAAACGCGTTCGTGCGAGTAGGAAAAAGGAAAGTGACCAGTTCGGCAATCGCAATAATGCACGCTCCAAGCAATCAGTCCACTTGATCAAAGCCATCCAAGCGGGAAAGTAATTAAACATCAAATAACTCTTCAAGCCGTCATCGACGCCCCTGAGTGAATATGTCTAATGCAACGTATAATTTCACTGCATCATTACAGAGACGACGCGGCAGCCCTAGCACAAAAGGGGAAGATCTTAAAAAGGGTGACATTTGAAAAGAAGGTCCGTGCAAGATCGTTGCTAATTGAAGCATATAGCAGTCCGTTTTCGTTGCGACCAGTGGTTAGCCAACATTGTTTCTGGAGAGTATGGGGTAATAATCACACGGCGAGAGAGAGAGAGAGAGAGAAGCGCACTATTACCCGTTCGGTAGAGTGCGCATTACGCGATCACCTGCCAGGCTTTTGATGATCCTCCAATCGATCACCTGTCAAAAACGGGGGGATCTGATGCATGCCTCGGCTCGCTGTAGAAGGCTTTCTATTTATAGCAACGCTTAGTAGTTAATTCCATTAGCCTGTTCGATCCATCAGTGTGAAGCTCACTGCCATCGGTCATCAAGTGCGAGTATTAGCGGGTAAAAGACTCTTCACAAAATTTGCGCTTGCGAAACGTTCCATGCTGCTGCAGCATATTGTGTGTGCTGTTTTGGGTGGTTGCGTTACGACAATGTTTAGGACTCGATTGGAAACGATTATTAATAACAATTAAGTCAAGAGCGTTCAAGTAGCTATTGCTTGTGGTTGCCCACAGTGCGGCAAATGGATGAGGCCATCTTTTTGTAGTTGTTGTTGTTGTTAACAGTTTGCTTTCTTTTCTCGATCGGCTCGATGATCTTTTCGCTGCGATGATGAGACGCGGAGTTCCGCAATGGGCGACGCATTTTGCGATTGCGTAGCTCTTATATTTTTTTGTGCTCGCCTGTGTGTGCGCGTGTTATCGTTTGGGTCGATGCGCTAGATCAGTTCCGATGAGTTGCCACTTTCGCGAGCGCGCGCGTTCGCTCACGCCATTCCCTTTGAGGTCATCACCGTCGATTTTGAGGTTATCTTTCGTGTCGAGTTCAAAGCGAAGCGCTGAAGACGCACTGCCCCGGGGTTGAACAGCGCGTGGTGCGTGATTTATCGGTTCGGAAGAGTGAGAGTGTCTGGATCGATTTGGTACCGCTGATACGATCTCCATGATATGAACGGTCTTTCCTGCGACACGTTGGGATGGACAGAGTGGATGGGCGGACGAGACTTGCGGGTCAAGCAAGTTCATCTTCGGAGCATTAAGATCGTTGACTTCTTGAAGCCAAATGGGCGAGAGCAACAGGCGAGATAGAGGGGAGGTAACTAATGAGCTCATTTCAACCCTTCATTTCCTTTCAACTCCAACAAAGATCCAATGTGCGATCGTCCAAGGTTTCCTTTCGTCCATAATCATCGGCCGTTGGACCACTGGGAACTGATCGTTACTGTCCATGAGCGGCAATTCCACTAGCTGGAATTGCGTCAAAATGATTGACTCTTATGTCACGCCAGGTGAACTGGACCTAACGGGTTATATGCCGCCTGCTAGAGGGACACGAGCTCATTTTCAGTAGCACTTGCCGTCGCCGGGATCTTGATAAGGTCGGCGGAATATGCCTTTTTTATGATGCCGAACCTCCTCTCCAAAAGGCAGCAACTAACCGCCCATTTGCTTTAACGGAGTTCCGGTTCCAACGGAATGATTTGCAAGAACATTGAGCCTTCCCACCAATCCACACAAGAATCCACAGTTATGAAGGTTGCATTTAAAAGCCATAAGTACCGGTATGGGTGAGAACCACACACGGAACCGTCAACAAACTCACGAATCTCGTTCACTGTGACTCCCGATCTGTTTTGTAATCTCGATCAGTGTTCGCGCTAGCAGACGGTACAAGGAAGTTAGCAAGGAGTTGGAAAGAAACTGAAAATAGAAGCATGGTGTAGACAGGAAGGAAAACAAAACTGGAGCAAACAAGAAACCCGTGGCGGAGAATGCCTTGGAATCGTATCCAGAACGATCTTGATTAAAAGTAGCGATCAAGATGGATGGAATGGAGTAGTTTAGCTGTGTTCTCTCTATACACCCTCTTCCTAGTCTTATTCTATCTCTAGGCAAAATTATGACTATCCGTACGGTGGCGAGTGTCTTAATCGTATGTACATCCACACGGTTGATGAATGTAATTTTGCAATCCATCATGCCGTGGGCGCGGGAAGAGATACAGGGGATAGTTCTGAGCCGACTGAGACTGAATGAAACTGTTTCAAAGTGGTTTGGGCCGAGCGATTTGACTTTAAACGTTTCACTTCCTGGTTTGGCGTGGAGGAATGATGCCCCCGTAACCACGTGATCCGTTAGATTAAACGAAACAGTTAGACGTTGGATATCTTAATAAGCTCCAAATGGTTTTCTAGTAGTTGTGACACAAATATCTCTGCCTAGGGCGTTGAAAATATCTACATTGCTGAAGATTTGCTGGAAGAAGATACATCATGAAGAAGAGGGTCGAAAAATTGGATAACTTTAGTGACATTGGATATTAATATTCAACGACAGTGCGACCTTTACCCAGGCGTCCTGGAATCATAATTAACACGTGCGCTGAAGTTCACTCAACCTCAACGCTCAGAGTCAAACCGAATCGGATTGCATCGACTTTTAGACATCAGCTGAATTTATTGTTCCTGTGTTTGCCCGGAATTCCTGAGCTAGGGACGTTTGGGCGGGATATATAGAGATATTTTGTGCACTGGGTACGATTTCCACATTCCTGCGGAAGTATCGAATTGCACACGGTGTAACTCCAAAGTGTCATCCTCGCCTGTGATCGTCACGAGCCTCTCCCCTGCTCGAAGCCGCATCGTCAAAAGAAGGTGCGCTTACAAAGGTGGCGTACACAGTTTTATGTTTGCACTTGGTCGCTCTGGCCATTTCCGAATGCGAATGTGATGCAGATGTCTAATGTTTTTACGAGCAGCGGGTAAGTCACCGTCCGAGGGTCGCTCGCGGCTGTTGTTCGGTGTCTTGTTTCCTTCACTGGCTGGAGAATGGCTAAGAACATGAAAGCAATTTCTCTTTTATGTGAGATGCATATTCGGGGTGTAACCACCGCATCTCTCGTGGTGCAAATTATTCTCCGATCGGATGACTCGCGAGCAAAGGCGGCAGCAAGGTTGAAAGTGTCGTAATTTCTTTTCGTTCTTGCTGTGCGCATGTTGTTGGGGACGATTTACGATAACGACCTGAGTGTTCGCACGGCGGTGTGGTTTTTCATCTTGATGGATGGCGTTGAGCGGCTCACTGGTGTGGAATAAAGTTTCCTCTAAAGAACATAAACATGTGAATGAATGTACTATTTGATATTTTGCGCTAGAATTTGAAATATTGTTCAAAAATGTAGTGAAATGTTTTTTAAATTAAAAATCATATAAATTTTCTTTGCTTCGATTTCTAACGCATATTTCTCTTTCTTCTCACTACAGATTCTTGTACAGAACATTCGAATCCCCATTTATTGATCTATATTATGTTTTAAGTTGTAAATGACACCGATGCAACGAAGGTAAGTAAAAACTCGCTTGTCTTTAAGTTCATTGCGTTATTTTCAGAAGAAAAAAAAATGTTTCTACATTCCACCGCAATAAATTGTTTTCGTAATCAGTCTCGCCAACAAAGTATCACAGCGTTTGCACCTACCAGACGCTCTATTTTAAGGGCCTAGATGTTTTTATTGGGTACGACTTGTTTTGACAGTGTTGGGATGGGTTTTTTTCACACACTTTAGTAGATCTCAGCCGAGTAGCATAAACTTTTGTTGCAATCGAAGGAAGGGTTAGCACTGGGTAAAACATAAGAAATAACCTTTTTTTAATATACCAATAAAAAGTGTTGTATTATGGCGCCTTCTACTTAAAAAAATAATTGAGACAAAGCACACGATTTAAAACTGATTTCAAATAGGCTTTATCATCACCCAAACCCAAGCCACATTTTCGGGGCTCAAATCAGCTTATCAGCATACTGAGAAATTCATTCATCGTTTGCGTTTCCTACATACATTGATTGACTTCCATAAGCATTTTCCACACTCTGGTACACCTTTTTAGTCTTGTACTCCACCCGGGTAAACAATTCCGGGTTGTAACCACGACTATCGGGTTACGCGTATGGCGCGCTTCTAGCCACAAGAGAGGGGAGCAAGAGAGGGGAGGGGTCGGCTGCCAAAAACAAAAACTGTTCCATTAAAATCAAGGCACGGATAAGGGGCCCAGACGACGACGCCTCGCGTCATCCAAACGCGGCGTTGCGAAACGCATGACATACGCAGATAATTTGCGTGTTTGGTCAGTATTTTCGTGCTAAGGTCGCCGCTTGCGGGGAGGGAGAATACCTGAGGGAGACTACCTCCCCAACAAAAGCGGTTGTCAATATTGCTTGTCGCACTTTTGCGCGACTACCGACAATGAAAGCTAAAAGGGGTGGGTTAGGTTGGTTGGCCTAAAATTGGGCATAAAGTTTTGACTTTATCGGAGCGCAAAGCGGTGAACTGGAACACCGTCCCTAATGAGCAGATGAAAATAGTAGCTTCCGGAGCAATTTGTACGTGAAATTAGTGAGTCACGGGTTAATAGAGATGTTTTTGGATTTAAAATCGAGGGATGTATCCCCAAATGGAAATTGATGTCTAACTGAAGCGACACACAACTATCCAAACTTTTAAGTCTAATGTATATAACAGATTTTCGATACACTGAGTGTGCTTGTACCGAGATGGACATCTCGTTAGAAAAATGAATACACATTTATTCCACTCTTGCTCTGAACATCTCAATGTCCAACTCAATAGCCCCAGGCATCCCAAATTAGGCACCCACGGGTTGTCAGTTGTTCGGAAATAAACACATCATTACGACAGCCGCTACTCACATCCGCCTAAACAAGCGCGTCCAAAATGAGAGCATCCGCGTTTTTATCATTCATAAAGGAGATGCTAATTCAATAATGGGCGTTGGGCCACTCTTGGGCGAGACGACAACAACAACAAAAAATTGTCGAGAAAAAAGGGCCACCCCAAACCCCCAGATGGTCCAAAATATCTACACACATACATGCCCGAAAGGAAGGGATGCCAGCGCCACCATCACCTACGACCCAATTCTCAGAACGCTCCGGCGCTGTGGAATCAGGTCGCGGTGCATCAATCAAGGCAAGTGAAAAGCGCACCCCGGGGCTCCAGCGCGCGCGCGCCACACACTTGGAGCGCTTGGGGAGTCCAAATTGGCCGGGATCAACACACGCTTACGCTTTGTTTCTTCTTGTTTTTGTTCCCCTCATTTATCCCTTATTCTCTCCCCCTTTCGATTGCATCCCAAAAATTGGCTTTCACCTTGGCCCATGTGCAGCGCTAGGTCGTGGGTACCTTCTACTCTACCCTTCGTGTTACAGATATTTTTCATGCCAATCTGTGCAAAGCGACTCCACTCAGAGTTTGGGTCGTGTTGGAGTCGACACCTATCATCCGCCATCCGGCGGGAGGAAATATGTCGAACGGTGAAAGACGGAATTTGGGAATTTAAAAATTAACCCCAACCAATAATAAGGAGCGCGCGCATACCGAACACCACCGTGTGCCACCAGTGACAAACGATGCCCCGGTCGTCGTCGTGTGTCTCAAGCACGTGTTGATTGACGGCGGACGTAGCAACCGCTGGGACGATTATAATTTTTCCACACTCATTTTGTTTCCATGGGAACATAATAAGGCGAGCAGAAGGGGTCGTCGAATGGTTTAAGTACACACAGGCTAGAGAGCGCCACTACAGGCGCTACAGTATAAGACGATTGAAAGGTTATGTATTGGAAAAACCCCTGGGCAGTAATCAATGTTATCGTATTATTGAAAAATAAATAGCTTCTCGATTTTTACTACCATCACATTGGTTCACATTGGTTCCCAACATTCCCTCATCGAATTTTGAACCTCTGGCGCTGTCCGTACGGTAACCCAATTCTTCAAGAATATGGCAGGATCGTCGTTCTTGTCACCTGCCCAGACAGGCGCACTGCAGGCGCCAACGATCAGCTGCCAAAGCGTGACAACTCGTCTGCGGGAGATACAGAGGTACCTACAGAGGTACGCATAAAAATACCTTCCAACTTTCCAACAAGCGCATTCTGCAAGCACGAGACGACCAGCAATAAACTCTCCCAACCCTGCAGGAAGAAAGTAATTCCCCCTTTGGGGGGCCACAGAAGAATGGCCCTTAAATGGTCGCTCTACCATGGTGGTGTGCTCCACGGTCAAATAGAATGCGTTCGTGCGTGCCGAAAGAGTGATTCCTGTCTACTTGTGCGGTGTGTTGTGTTGCCTCGTTTTTTTTTTTGGGGTATAATTTTAGAGCGACACTTAAGCCGGCCACCTCCAGGCGGAGTCGCCATCGTTTGGTTCGGAAGATCAAGGAACGTCTCGGTGCGTCGCCTGACTGTAAATCAATCTTGGAAGGTTAGCCCCTGACGGGGTCCTCTCGACACCACCACCAAAAGGCCAAAGACAGACACACACACACACATCGCATGCACTCTATAGCGCACACGTTTCGCACACACCGCAAGGGTGAGCATTAAAAATAATTATTTATGATCTTCAGGCCCGTTCGTCCCCTTAGTCGGCAGCGTTCGGAGAAATTTATATGCATTTCGCGACGTTTCTGCATGCATCGGTTGCTGCAACAGGTCCGCATAACCGGCCGCGCGCACCGTTTAATGACGGATGCAAGGTGACACGATGAATTATTGGCGGGATGCGTTCGGTTTCGGCCCCTCCTGGTTCGGTTGCGCCTTCGCATGCCGCTATGGCTGGCCGCCCTGTTGTGTGCGCTTGTTAGGGTTAATAACATCTCACGTGTTCTGCTCGAGTGCGCTCTCTCTTCAGTTTCGGGAGGAGGGCACTTTTAATCAGGCAAAATGAGTTGAGAAAATTGTAATTAAAAGTGCGAGCCCTGGAGAAAGAGCGTTAAGGCAACATCTGCTGCTGTTTCGTTGGTATGGGGTACTGCGCGGGCCAAAAGGGGGTGTATTTATGCTGGTTTGTTATTTCTACGAGCCGCATCATTATTATACGCGTGATTGTTTACCCACCAAATTGACGCATATTGCTTTATTTATTGTTGCAATTTTTTAATCGCTACCGTACTTGAAAGGCATTTCGTAATTATAGGACAAGCTTAACTAATTTAATAGCGAAAAAGATTTAAAATTAATACTCAATTTTGCTTAGTTAAACCGTTTTTTTAGAGAATGCAATCCGGCTCAGATGCTTTATTAGCACAGTGTTTCCTGATCGTGCATTCATCAGTTAAAGTAGTTTTATATAACGCGGGTGTTCTCCATAGGATTTTTTATGATGATCCTTGCTAGTGTTGTGTTTCATAAATCTTTTTTGGAGATTCATTGATTGAATCATTAGCGATGAGTGATTTAAATCTCCAGTCGAATCTCTATAGATTCATGAATGTATAATTATTCATCAATCTTCAAAGATTCACGAATCTATAAAGTTATTCAGACTACACAAATATTCACAAATCTCCAGAGATTCAAGAATGTCAAAAGTTTCATAATTTCTAATATATGATATTCATAAATCTCTTGCGATTTCTTTTCAATCGAGATTCAGATTCAATGAATAATTTCAAGATTCTATTCTGATTCATGAATCTGCATCAGCTGCACCCAACACTAACTATAATTATTATTATTTATTAAAGTTACGTTTAACGGATTTACATCTGATTTAACAATATCATTTAATTTTTCAATCCTTCCAGTTCCGTCTCCGGAACAATTTCTCAGGCCAAGCAACTGCTTTAAAGAGCTCTGTAGCTTGTTCGCTGGCAATGACCAAATATACAAAATTCATCAACATTTGAAGAAAACCTATAGCATAAAAAGTAAGTCTAGTTCTGGTTCTGTATTGTGGTAGCTATTCAGATCTCACCATGGATCTGGAAGCTAGAGTTGTCCCGGACAAGGACATGGACATAAGATGGGAATTGTTACCTTAAACTATATAGGAGAGCATCTGTGCATGAAGAATATATTACCAATAGTATGCGATGAATGCAAGAAAATAGCATCAGGATACGCATCATAATTTCCCTTTTATTCGAATTTTAAAAACCATTTTAAAAAGGTGGTTATAATCTTCAGTTGGAATCAGATCAAATAACTAATTTAGTGGCAAAAACTATCCACTTCAAGCAAAATTACACGAGAATTAGCTAAACTTTGACTGATATTCTAGAAATTCCACTCCACCACTAGAATATTCACAATACGCGGTTCGCCTCCGATCTAAATTAATAGCGTATATCGATAAATACCTGTACTTAAGGTGCATGAGAAGGTGCAAGCTAGATGAAGTTGAAGTCAACTGGACGATTTGAAAAGTGGAATCTTCAATCTGCAGATCATTATGAGGAAGAATTTAATTTATTTGAGCTGCTGGTAGTGTAATGATTTTTGTCTTTGATCTTTAATTCATCCAATCAATCAATCATGAATTTAAATACAAATACTCTAAACTAATCAGTACAGTATCTTACTGCAATCTTTCTCACTTTTTTGTATTTTATGAGACTGCATCTTTGTTTTACAATTTCCCTGCAGTATGTAAATAACGACCGATGACGGTGTCGATAACGTGGCTATGCATCTCATGCCATTAAAAAAACCTTTCGCTCACTTCAAGCCATATGCACATCCCGTCACTAAACAAATCAAACATTGTATTCCATCCGTCGCGCACCCGTCTACCGCCTGCAGAACGATGCGCGCTTCTAGCGAGAACCTTCACTCAGTTTATTACCACGCCGATCGCCGACGACGGTGGTGCAAGGCAGCGCGAAATGCAATTAATTAATTACATTCATTCGAACAATGAAGGTGATACACTTGACGCCATGCAGTGCGTTCGGCGTAGAGGCGTGTACTCTACGCCACCCCGAGAGAACAGACCGAGAGAAACCGATCGCAACAAGCACCGAGGGTCCGCTGGCGTGGGCTATAAAAAGCGACGCAAAGACAGGCCACATGAACTACATTTGCACAGTGGATGGTTGTGACCACGGCAGTTGCAAGCTTGCACTTGCACTTGTAACCTCGGGACGCGTCCCTGCATACGTCACCTTCCCGGCGGGCGCGCGCGTGCGGACCACTGCGGTTCTGTAACACAGTGCAGTGCTTGTGTTTCTGCTCCTATTTGCATAGTACAGCGTGTCCCTCGCGATTGCGTTGCCTCTGCTTCTGCATGCCTCTCGGGCGGGGTGCGATGGGATGGGTAACTGAAACATTTGCCACACGACGGCGACAACATTGCAATTTGCAGTACTGGCGGCACGCTTGCGCCTCTAACCACCTCCCCCTAACCAGAGGACTTATCGATCTCGTTTTTCGATCGCACGACACCTAAAACCAAACGCACAAATCAACCAGCGTGAACGAAACTGACGCAAGGCGACGCACAGCCCCGTTTGCCCCTTCTTCCGTTGCGCTCGGATCGGTTGGATCGATCACTACTGAAACTTGTTTGAAAACAGGTTAACATTTAAACGGATATGGGGCCATCGACAAAAAAATCAAATCCATAAATAAAGCTCGCGGGCCAAAAACTCTTGACAATCTCATCCCCCGAGCCGCAAAACGCGCGAAACGTTGTGGAATGAAACAAGACAGCTCGAAATAACAGGTGGCTTAGTGGTGAGATCGCTTACCAATACCAATTAATCGTTACGTCTCATTGCTGCAGTATGCTTGTGTGCGTTTGAATGATTTAGAAGATCGAAGGCTAAAACGATGCACAAATTATTGTTAAGTTTCTTCCAACCTAAATGGATACCATTACCAATAGCACACATAAAACTCTCGCGCTAAAACAACTCTCTTGCGCACGTGGAGGTAGTTGTCGTACGTGTCTTTGATGAAGAAAACTGTACAAATGTATGTATGTGTTTTGGTGTGAAGCACAATGTGCATTATGGGTGCATTCGGTTGCAGCGCTAAAAGAAAACACAGTTCCACACAGTGAAGAAGCGCTGTTTACATTTGGTTAGCAAACATTAGGTCCACGGATGGAGGAGGAGCGTGGAAATGATGGACTGTTTGAGGTTGTCTTGGCGTCGTTCATTACCCGGCCGCGAACTGACCGACGGCCGGAGGAGGGCACACGTTTTGACACCGTGTTTACAAGCCCGATTGAAGAAAGGGAATCCGGGTCGGGTTTAACTGTAACACTTTTTCTTGCGGAAGTGATGCATAATTGCTGATGTGGCTGGAAATGGTATCGACGTCACATGTGTATCTATAGCACCACTGGCGGTGCTTCTTTTTTAAGTTTTAGGTATGACTAACTCATACTAAAGTGACATGCTGGATTAATATACAATCGAAGAACATCATAATAGACAAGAAAACGTACTGTCCGATGTCACATTTTCTTGTTTTTGCTGGTTTATCCTTCTGGCTCATCCCAACAAACAGCACAAGATTAGCGGTGATGCTTAACAGTAAACATTGAATCTAATCTTTATAGATTTTTTCGTCCATCTCTTCACACATTGTAGCTCTGTCTACTCAACATACCCATCTCAATCTCCAACCCATTTGATCAGAACAATCCGTTCAGAAAAGCGTAATATGATTTCTAGAGGTTCCCCGGCTCTTCTGTCGGAGTGCGTGTCAGCTGATCATCTCCTTCGGCTTCATCGGCACACCATCTGCCAGCTTACCTCGCCTTGCCCCACGATTAAATGTCAATAAAACAGGCTTTTTCAATCCGAGCGGTTCAATCGGAGGTCTTCTCTTCGAGGCTGTATTAACCCTTAGTGCGTCAGTCATTTTTAAGCTGCGCTTATTGAAAAGATGAATTGTAAATCGAAATAAGCGATGCATTTGCACAAACTCAAACCTAAATGCACAAACACTGTAACTTTAGTTCTCAAACCCTTGAAGTTGTATTAATGTCATGCACTTCTTTGTCAGTTTGGCATTATGTTACAGCAATTCCAATTTGAAAACACACGTAATCCGTCTCAACTAAGACACAAACTGTTACTTGCTATGTCAAGGGTTAGAATGTGTGCTATTGTAAAGCCAGTTGAACGTTTTCTTTAAGCACAGCCAACACGCTTGATTTGATGCGACAAGTAACCGACACACATGGAGGAAATGATTCGTGGAAGGTTGATAGTTTATATCATCGAAACAAGTTAAGCTGATTATGCGTCAGAGATTGTTGATAGTCTTCTAATTTTAGATGAACGCGTTATATTAAAAAAAAATTGAAAGATAAAATACACCTAAACAGTCAATAACCGATAACTTATCCTAGGTCAGAAAGTGTTTGTTATAGAGCAGATTATGATAAACTGAACGTCAACGTTCGATAGGGTTAGGTCGTTATCATTTTGTGTAAATAAAAATGCTCACTCACCATCGAAATTGTTTCGATAAGGTTCAGATTTTTCGAAAGTTTACTAGTTGATACAATATAGAGGACGACTAACGATACATTCCCAAGAAGAGCATTGCTCGAGTAGAGTAGTTATAGCTACATCCCTATGTTCTCAACAACACGAAAGTTTCTGCGAAACCTTGATTTAAATTTTCCAAAAGGTCCTCAACTAAAATCATTTTGTTGAAATTTGATTTGCATCAAAAACGAAAACCCGTCATTCACCCTGTCATCGCCAAAACTTTGCCACCAACACCAACGGGAAGAATCTTTCCAAAGAAAGCAACTTCCACGCCGAAAAACATTCCAACCGAAAGCAAAACTATTTACTGAGAAGTTTTGCCTCGCCCCTTCACAAAAACGAATCGTTTCCGTTGCAGGCAGGAAACTTCTACCAGCCAGCCAAAGGGTACGCTCGTGAAAGCAGAACTAATGCGCTACGAATCTGCGCTCTTTAGTGTCGTCGTGCCCCGTGGATGGGAATAGTTAAATCATTCCATCATTCAATTTGTGCTAACCAGTTTTTCACAGCACAAGACGCGCTTGCACGCGCGAGAGAAAGATTCCAATCCGTAATCGTCGTTCGTAGCCGCGGGGTGTCGCTGGAATGAGGAAGTAATGCATCGATCGGAATCGTTTGCGCGTCTTCTTGCGATGCCAAGCGCTCAAGATGTTGCTACCGCGGGCACCTCAAGAACCTCCATTGGAGAGAATCTGAAAACTAGAACTATTTAGCAAACAAGTGCGGTGGTAGAGCGCAGCTCCAGAGTGTCGTCAGTAGTTTTTTTCCTGGGACCAGGAGTGTCAGTACCCTGGAAGGCTTGAGGGATTTCAGAATGTTGGAAATATTGTTTGCAGCGTTCCATTCCAGTGTCTTCCGGACGGAGCCCACGAGGGTTTGAGGGTAGCGTGGTGTAAACTTTAGAAAAACATGAAAAGTGCATTTGCGCTTCTTTGTGCAGCTGAGGCTAGGTGACGGTCGTAACTATGCCCCTCCCCCAGCCTCATCTCCCCAAGGAGTCTTTCGATGTCTTGATCTGTTTCCTGGTCTTCTGAGCTGCTCTGCCGTCCCTAATTGTGCGATAGAATCGTAGCAACTTCACAACAAGAAGGTAGGCGAAGATTACCACGGAATGTCGGAAGATCTTAAGCGCAATGGCGCGCAAACACCGTCGACCCTTTTTGTTCCATTTCACTCAATCCTCACTCTATCGGGCGCGCGCCGATAAACGCCATCGCTGCTGCACCGGTGGCGGCGAAGGAGAATCGTAATTTTGCTCCACAAAAACCAAACCACACACAGCTCCCCCTTGTTACCCAAGGCGTGTAGGTCTACGGTTTGTAGCCGCCGGAATGTTGGCTGATGGTGTGCCGGTGCTACTGGATGGTGGCGGTGGCGTTGTTTTATGATTTCAACATTACGATTACGGCCCTGCCTTCGTTTCAGAAAAGGAAGGCAGAGGATGCCACCTTCTGGCAGAGGATACCACAAAAAATATGTTTTGCTTCTTTTCGGCCGGTTTGGTACCTTTTAGCATTACCCGCATGCCCTGCCTCTCAATGCCTTCTTTCATAGGCTGGGATGATGAAGCAAAACGCAACAACTTCATGGAGCGCGCGCTCCATGACGTCCTGCTTCAGAAGGTGTCCCCAGGAAGGTGGTAAAGTTAAATGGAAAAAGATGGAATGAGCGATTCTTCATTTATCTGCAAGCGAACCATCGCCTCTAGCAACGAAGCAGGAAGTCTAAAGTAGCCTGGACACTTAGGATGAATTATTTACACTCTACCGAAATGTAATGAAGATATAAGTGTCTCTTATCCACTCCCTTCCATCTACTTCATCGTCTAGCGCTGGGAGGGGTTTATCTTCTGCCCAGAAGTTTGTCGTTGCGCTGTTTTTGGTTGGCCGATGGAGTTTGTTTTGTTTTGTTGGTGGATAAAGTTATCATAGCCTCTCAGGCTACAGGGGTCTTCAGAAGTTTATGAAACTAGTAAGGTACAATTCAAGAATTTCAGTTCATGATAAATTGGAATTCCTAACCGTCGCTCTAGAATATTTTACGTAGAAATCTTTAAAAGAACATATTCTATGCCAGATATTTCTTCCTTTTATATTACATCACTTCCCCAATATTCTCACAAACCTCACGCTCGATAAAGTTTCCCAATAAAACAAACATCCAACACAAACCTCCAAAACTGCCCCAGAGACTGTACTGTAGTAATATCTAGAACGTTCACCCTCTCCGACGCGTAGCGTAGTGTAATAAAGTGTAATTGTGTGCGATATGCTCACTTTCTCTGTACTGTACACTGTGTCCACAAAGTCGTGGTGCCGTCCCTTGCAGCAAAATGCTTGCGTTTGTACCGATATTCCCCAGAGACTTTGCGGTTTGGTATTATCGTCCCGCGCTCAGAGCTTGCTTTGAAGAAAACCCACTTAACCGTTTGGATCCCATTTTGTACAGCGTTGTCTGTTTCTAACAATACATCTAATGGTTTTTAGTACGGCAAAGGATACGAAAAGAAACCCCCACTTGCGGCAGCACAAAGCATTACCAGTTACGATGGGCAGCAGATTTTGGGTTTTCCTTCCACCGAGCGTCTGGAAAAGCTCTGGAAAAATATCCAAAATTCTCTTGATAGTAACTGTACATGACAGGGCCGTCTGAAACTGATGAGGCATTTTTTCTTCTTTTGCTTTGTCGCAATAGAACGAAAAGAGTGTTCTAAATTGTACCACTTCATTTAGAATTAATTTTGTGCTTGATTCAATAGCAAATTCCCGACCAGCCACTGTATCCTCTCTACACAATACTCCAAAGCGGGCAAGGGCTGCTGCAAGAACCGCGTCAACAAGCAAAAATACCGAAACAGCGCGTTGGCGCAAACACTTTCTTATCTTTCACTGAAAGCGATTCTCGCTAAAGAGCGCAACGTACCCGTACGGGTGAGGGCGAAAAGAGTTGGAAAGACGTTTGCTGAACGACTCCGATAAGCTCATTTGCTCTGTCGGTTGGCAAATATGACAAAAACAATGGCCCAGTCAGAGAATAAGTGATAAGATCCTTTCCTCCATGCGGCATTTTTTTTTTGCGCAACCGGATGGAGTGTAACTTCTGGAGAATGCTGACAGAGACCGGCTGGTCCAGATGGTCCGGAACGTGCGCGTACAGTGTGAAACGAAGCGCCAACACCTGCTGCCGGCCGGTCAGGTTCAATGGCGTCAGGCGCCCCCAAAATGGAAACAGAATGGCACACACACACACCACTCATTTGCTGCAAGCTGATCTAGTGGAGCAGAACAAAAAAGTTAAATAAATAAAGCACTAGCAAACAAGAGCGGCTGCTGTAACCGTAGGCAACTTACCCGCGCTATACCTGTAGCTAGCTGGGTGGAAGGGTAACCGCAGTAACCGCAGTTATCAAGCCGAAGCCGGCGGCACCACGCTGCCGTTCTCTAATTTGCATAAATTTACACATTTTACAGCCGATCGATGCTGGCGGCGTTGGCCCCGATTGCGTGAGATCGGTCGGTTCTGGCACGACGGTTTGGTGCTGGCATTCGTTTTTTCCTCTCCGAAGCACATTCTAGGTACTTTCGGTACCCCAGACGCTTGTGGGTACCATCATCATCATCCAACACGGTCGGTTTGTTCTAGCTCCTACTCCGTAGGGGCCGTGTGTTGATTGTCACGTTTGTACACTGCACTGCAGCTCTGCTCTGCGAGAATATTAACTCCAAGCAATCGACATCGTTTGGGGGACTTCTCCGATAAACCCAGACATTGGCAATGTGCACAGCTGAAAGAAGGGTGTTCTTTGGACGGAGCTGACGCCGTTTCTGAAACGCTTAAGCAGGTAGATAATGACCTAGCGTTTTCTTGTCATGGGTGACCTTCGGGCTCGCTTTGATTGCTCGGTTTAGCAGGATTCTAGATCTCCTTGATCGACGAAGTAGTACACAACCAGCTTTCGGTGTCTGTAGGTTCTTTCGTGCGTCGCTGTATAAAGACATCAGGTGAATCAGATTATTATCAAGCTGATTTGATTGATTTAGGTCTGTCCATGTCTGAACAGAGGAATTGTTTTGAATTTGGAAATCCCCGCCTAGTTGAACTGGTTTCTCAAAATTAGATCCAATTCTACTTTCTAAACATTTAACACCCTCTCAACCAACGCGCAGTGTTGATGCAATACCATTCCTTAAGTTGTTCCATGCAGAGAACAAACCAAAATCAGTGTATACACCAGCTGTAACGAGTCCCAACGTTCGTTAGCACTTTTGCTGCTGATTGTTCTGCTTATAATTCCATCATAACAATTACACCACGCTCCAACCGAGCCAGCTACCAAGGCAGAAAGCACTTTTTTGTGCCTTCACTCTCGTGAATTGTCCTGATTGCAGCGTACTACGTACATCGACATCGTCGCACAATTTACATATCCTCGGACAAACTCGGGCACAGGACACTTCGCCTCGGCTGCTGGCCGGTGTAAAATACGCCTGGGAATGCAAACACATGCCAGCAGCGGGCGGGCACACAGACCTTAAAAGTTAGTTTTATCTTTTATGGCAAAGCGAGCTTACAACGGACGCAGCGTCGATGGACATTATGACAACAATGTGCAAACACAAGTGCGCAAAAACCAGGGCCTGGCCTGGGCTGGGAGGCAAATTATGAAACTGTTCATCATCAATTTAAATTTTTAATTAACGCGCTTCTTCTCACCACACCGCGGCCAACTGGTCAATTTTATAAAAGGCTCGGGAGCCGAGACAGCACGACCGAGACGCCGCAAAGCAGGTTTTTCCTTTCTCACGTAGGATTATTTTAGTAGCAGTGTTGGGTTAGGATGCATTATGTGTAAAAAAGAGATGATATAAGAGCGAATATTCTTTTATTTTATGCAGATTTTCCTACATTATTTGTAAAAGTTATTGCAACACATGACATCCTTTAAAAGTTCAATTTTCTATATATGATCTATGATCAATAATTTAACTTTGTAGCGTATTATAGTAACATCTCTGTACAAATTCCGATTTGAAATGGAAAGGATTATATCCTATTCGCCACGCTCACGACAGGAAGTATCCAGGTTCATATCAGTATTTACCTTCGCTGTATCCATATTTACCGTGCAACATAGAAGGATCCCTATTTGCACTCTAGCAAACACACAGTGCCTGGCGGGGATTTCAGGGAATGCAAAAATGCTGCACCCATCGTACGGATAACCGATGACCAAGGAACGGATTTAAATTTAATGGACTTGTTACATCGGTTTTTGCCCGCTCTGTGTCGTTCCCTTCAACCGTCTCATCTTCACACAGCTCTCGACGGCGCATTATCGCACCGATGTCACGGAATTGAACAATTAAAAATCGTATCAGCTCATTCCCCCTTCGATCATCTAGCTTTTTGTCCATTTCCTTCACCGGAGGGTGAACACTTCTCCGAGTCCGTTCGCTCGAACGGATTGCACATAAATTGAATTGTAATTAAATATCCTACCCTCTGTCCTGCTCGAGATACTGCGAGAAGGAGTTAGGGTACAGTACTGACCGAATCGATTGCCCTCCAGGAGCTAGGGCGAGAGCTTCAATGTGTGTCCTTTACATCCCGGCAAGCAGCAATGAAGCTGCAGCAGGAGAAACGATGCACACAAACACATCCTATGCCAGCATGTGCTGTGTGGAGAGCGAGATATTGGTTCGCTTTGGGAGCGATGATGGGGATCAGTACTTGTGGTTCGGTGTGAATATTGCAACAGCGAACATTCTTACGTGTTTCCCCCTTGAGGGGAATAGCAACAATGCAAACGAGATAAATTATCCATTATCGAAACACGACGACGATGGTGATGAGTTCGTTCCATCGATGGTCTAAGCGGAGCATAGTGAGCCGAGAGAGGGTTCTAGCAACGTTGTTTGGTTTTAATTTTGTTTTTCAAGATGTCATTTAAGTTTTTGTAGATTTTTTTGTACAGCACATTGGTTATGAAGAATTCCTTTAAATGTAAAAATATTAGTTTATGACACACCTTTGGTTTGAATATTGTCGCCCATGTTCGTTTGTCCACAGTCTTTCTCAGTGTGAAGAGGCAGTACCCTCCTTAAAAAGCGCTACCACGGCAACAGTCATTTGCACTTGTAAAGCTGCCGATAATCGATGCATTATCATTAAAATGCGTATGTTTTCCGATGCGACAGTGTAATCCGAAGATTTAATGAAGTGTAGGAACGAACGGTTGTGGTTGTTTCCATTTCCAGCAACCAGAAGACCGGTTGTTGGGGTAGAACCCGCTCTTGCTTGGTGTGTGGTGGTAACTCGTTAGAGGCGACCTTTTGCCCTCCCGCGGGACGGATGGACTTGGGTAGGGACTTACTTCGCGGATTTTATTCCTCTCTTCTTCTCTCGTTTGCTTACTTGTCCTTTGGGACGGAGTGGTAGTGGCCATACATAAACACAGACACACACAACGTTGACCTTCCGCTTGGTGACCGGGTAAAACCTCGAAGATTCGATCACGATCAGGGACGAATGTTCAACTTCAACGGTTTACAGGGCAGTGCATTGCTGCGTGTGAAAACCGTTAATTTTCGCTATAATAGATGTTCAGTCACGTGCCAAGAGGTGGATGAACGAATGCAAAGTGATTTGCATGAATGTGTGTGTGTTTTTTCTCTTTGCTTTGCAAGTTTAAAAAACATCGACTGAAGAGATGGAATTGATTCATCATCCCCATCGTCGATAAATGATTAATCGTTTTTTAAGGTTTTTTTCCTGCTGACTTTACCACAGTAATTTAGTGGAAAAAATGAAGAACATGTACTTCAGTCTGCAGTTCATACCAAACACTACATTGTTGCAAAAAATCGCAACAGTAATCAGTACGTGAAGTCAGTTTTAATGATAATTTAATATTTAATCCTGGTCATGGCACCAATATAAGCGTTTTGTTCTTATTTTTAATCAGTTGCTGCATTGCCAGTTTTGCAGCCTAAGTTTGATATTAGGTTTGAATTCTAATTTATCAAAAGATAAAATAAATGTAAAATTGTTTTTTAAATGCATTGTAATGGTTAATAACTTATACAAAATGATCAGTGTAAGTATACAACGCATGATGATTGTGATGTACTATTTCATAGTGGTAATGTTATGTAAAGATTAAGCGAAATGATAATGATCAGCTAAAAATAATAGTCTTAATACATTTTTCCAGCGTAATTTTGAACGTTAAACTCGTTAAACGTTAAATGATCTACTCACAATGCCAATTATTTTTCATGCATAAATTTAAGCTTTTTGACTGCAAGCCACGACCACTCAGCACAGCAATATTTCATTAATGTCAAGAATCATCATTTGCCAAAATTAAACGAAAAATATAAAATAAAACAGCAAAATAAAGCAGATCCATCAGTGAGTGGTGCCAACGATTCATCCCACCTGCCTGGTATGATATTAATTTTCCCGCCAAGTGATTTTCATTCATTCAAATACACCTTTCCGGTTGGTGGACGTTTTCGGCACTTCTCCGCAGGCTGAGAGTGCTCCATATGTCTTACGACGAATTGATATGCAAATACCGCGGGCGCTATACGTATGTATGCTCTGCTGCAAACCATCTCAATCAGAACCGTCTGAAAACAAACATCCGCGAATGGGTTGCAAAATAAATCTTTACCCCCGCGTCCGCGTACCTCGTTCTGATACATCAAAGCACCATCCCCCCCCCCCCCCCCCCCCAAAAACTATCTCCCATCGATAACCGTTACCTTGTGAAAGGCCTGCTGCTTCCGCTGTATCACGATTTGGAGAAGCGCTGTATTTATCTTAGTCATCCTGCTCTGCGTCAAGACACATCTGTGGAAAATTTTCCACACCGGCTTTCAATGAAATCTTGAGCCAAAATTACGTCTTTTGAAAAGGGTTTTACGTTCGGGGCAACTTAACTTGCTCAGCACGTATGGATGAAGCATTAAAGGGAGTAATCCAACGGAAACACGAATATGAGGGATGGTTTTACATCATCATCATCATCGTCTTTCGTCATTCGCCCAACCGCAACTAGCAATCGACCGGGCTGGGAACACCAACGATGATTTCGCGGCGTTTTTGGTGTCGGTACAGATCAGCAGCTTGCGGGTGCATACGTGACTGCGTGTACTACCTACCTTCCGCCAAGCAACAGTTGACGATGATGAGCAGAAATTGCAAAATTCACTTACCCACCTATCCTGTTGAAGTACGGATTTAGATGAATCGGGGAAAACGGGAAAGCAATCTCCCGAGGGCGCAAACGGCAGGTGGTGGGTTAGAAAACGTTGGGCGTTTTTCCAACACCGCCCGTCCATTACGATCGCGGGTTTGTGCGCGGCTTGCTTATGAATGAATTTGCAGCTGGCTTGTACATCCCTGCCTAGAAGAGCTTAGACCACCGCGGTAAACCTTTTTGACTGCCACTGCCAGGTTGGCAGCCAGGTTCTTCCGCCACGGGTGCCAAGTGTAATGGACAGCAGGTTTCATTCATAAAGCAACAAACAAAAACAGGCAAAACAACGCACAGTGTCGGCTGATGCCCTTGAGTCAGTTGAAAATGTTTGTATCCTAATAGTCCAAGTAGAAAATAAGATTGATCCAGAAAAATGTCTATAATTAATTGTTAAATATACTGGTCAAATTATGATAATTAATAATTCAATATCTTGAATATTCCCACAAAAACGATTGATAGGAGCTATGATTTATTTTAAGTAATTTACAATCCACGTGAGTCCAGTGTTTCTCATTTGTTCTTAGAATGTTGCTTTTTCGAACAATAATGTTTGTTTACGTTTCATGTTTTTAAATGCCCATAGTTCCGAGTGAAATATTTCACTTGCGTTATTTGCATATGCGTTTCACCGATAAACGAAACGATTGACAGGTGCTGTTTTTGTGTGTATTGGTAGGGAATTAGATCGCGGGAATAAGCTGCCATAATGATATTTCATTCTTGTAACCGACCACGAAGGAGAAACGGCTCTCGACAGCGCGCGTTAAATAAAGTATGTAAAATTGTGAAAGCGTGTTCTGGTTTTCTTAAAAATATACCACAACGTAGGGATTTGCGCGATCAATGTTAATAATCGATAATATGTTCAAGAATGAAACGATGTAGGATTTTTTCTTTTAATTTTCTTAATACGCTCAAAGTATAAGTGACTAATTTTACTGGTAGATTTTCGAGCTAAGATTAATTTTTGATTGACTGGATACTTTCGAAAGTAAGATCCTCAACCCGCGTTCGAAACATCGTCAAACAAACCAACACCGCTCGTTAAACCTGCTTATTTTTATCCCTCGGGATTGTGCCAAACGCCACCAGTCGTAATCCCGAAACGCCGGAAAACCGAACACCTTCCTGCCGTGACGAGAAGTGTTGAGCGCGTTTTTTTTTAATGACGAACCCTGCTTGAACACATCGTTGCTACAAACATGACGAGCATGTTTTTCAAAACAGCAACAGCAAAAAACAAAAATCCTCAAACGCTGCCACCGGCTCCTCACGTGAGTGATTAAATATACCGGCGCAAGGGCCTTGCCGGGATTGATTTATGGGCTAGGAAGGAAAAACTAGCCAGCCTGGTAATGTGTGCGAGCATCATCATCGTCTTGGCAGCTGCATTTCGTCAGCTGATGACACACGTGCACTCACACGCACATACACACTAAAGGACACTGTGTGAAGGTCAAAAGCCGAATGATCTCATTCAATGAGCGGGAAATGTGCACCATTTGACCCAGTGTGTGTGCGTCTGACACTGTGCCTCTCCGGACACGGTAATCAAGCGAAGAGTGATCACTGTGTCAACCAGGGGGCCATCTAGAGCGGGATGATGTATCGCAAGACCTCGGTGACAATGGCCCTAGGATGATGGTCCTCGATGGGACGGAAAATATATTCCATTATTGCTTGTGGGATGCATACATTATCCCACCCGTCGGCACTGAACGGGTCTCCGTTTCAGGAGCATTGATAAATGAGATCTATCTCTCCGAGCCCTTGAACTAGAGCGATAAGGATTCTGTAGCTTTTTTTTTCGGAAGACCAAAAAAGATGAATTTAGATCGGAATGGGGTTTGTGAAAGCTGTTTCTGCCAAAAAGACCCGCACCAAAAAAAACCCATTTCCTAAAGCTCTCCACGACATCAGCTTTGAGCGTCATTTCAGCGGCAAACATGTTCCATTAACCATACTTAGATCGTGCTCTTCTTGTCGTGCCGATTTATCGTTCGCACCGGGTGAAGACAAATTAAACACTTCATTAAAACAATCGCTCGCTCACATCGGCAGCACCTGCTGCTGCGTCATCGTGCCGACAAAGAGGGTTCATCGCGGAGATAGCGCCTGGTAGTTGGAACCGTTTGCGGCGCGTTTTAAGTACCTCCATTAAGAGTGCTTCCGCTGTTGACTGGTGAGAGCGAATTTAGCTTTGCTTGGGAAGTGATTTTGGTGAGATGAGCTATTTGCTCCTGTCAATCAATAAGCGACAGCGTTCGACTAGCGAAGGTAGAAATTGCATCGAGTTCTCTCTGTTGTACATCAAGAAATTCATGAAAACAGGGCTGTTTTCAGCCCGCGCTTGTGCGAAGGTTGTCTAAAGCGTGATGACGCTCCGAAAACAACTGATGCCGTTGTCCTGTCAGTTGCTGCGCTTGCGAAATCAAGTAAATGGCCCTGTAATAGTATACATTTATATTATCTATTCAGGATTTTTTCTTTTACTGATGTATTATAAAAGGTTTTTCATATCCTTGTTTTTAGCAAAACTATTGTGTTTTATATGAATTGGAATGCTTTTAAGGTCTTTTTAAATTTTTGCGTCTTTAAAGCGCCACCGTTTCTTTAGCGAGTTATTAATCCTCAATCCAAATCGCTTCTACAAACAATCCATTCAGCTTAGAAGCACCATTCATTATCGTTGCCAGCGGACTGTGATGAATTATGAAATTCGTTTCCAACTTGGGCTTGTGCGAGAGAACAAAAAAAAAAACCAAATCCCTGTCAAACGGCTGCCAAAAGTTAACATTCGCGTTGCAATAAACACAGTTGAGCGAAGCCTGGCCGAGAAAAGATTGATTTTCTGCTCTGATTGTTCCGAGACGGTTGGCAAACAGCCCAAAATGAGTCGAATTTTCTTCGTACAAAAAAAAAAAAAAACACCCATGAAATGAATCGTTTTCTTCGTAGATAAATAAACATTAAGGGAAGCATCAAGAAGTTATCACTCAATTTATTTTAACATTAAGTTTAATTTCTGCACACAATGACTGAAAGCACTAGAGGTAAAATATGGTTACTGAAAAGGGAAAATGAAACGATTCAATAAAGCAAGAATATAAAGAAAAGAGACAATAAAATGGAGTTGGGCAAAACATGAAATCATTACATCGAATCGCTATATCACCATCTGGACAGCAGAGAAGCACACGTGCTAAAAATAAACATCACACAACATTAAATTACATTAAACGCTTCATCAATCAGCATTTGCATCGATGCAGGGGAGACGCAGCATTAATGTTTAAAGCGGTGGCTGTGGTGCGGCTGACCTTTCAACGTTTCAACCGTCGGACGCCTCCCAAACTCTCTCCCCCCGCAGGACCTTGTGAAGGTCGTGAGGAACAGGAATCACACGCACTACAATGAAATTCAATCATGATCACGGAAAAGAGAAGCGTTCCATTTGCAGCACACAACAACAAAAACAACTCCCCAATGGAAAGATCACGCACATATGAGTGCGTTAATTATGGTGGGCCACATCCGGAAAACGCCACCACGGCACAGATCCCGGCGCAAAAGAGCCGGACGCCGGCGGCCGGCAGCCTTATAGAGAAACGCGACGGGATGCAATAAAAATAAATATTAATACCTTTGCAATTGTGCGCCATGGCACTGGCGCGCGATGACAGACGCAGTCGCGAAGATGTTATGACAAGTGAATAACTCTCCCTCGCGCAGTTGGGTGGCTACTCGTTTCGGGCAACCGGTCCGTGTGGCGTCTCGGCTGCTGCTGCTGCGGCAGAGGAACTGTCTGATTGGTTGCAATTGGCTGTTTTATGGTTTTATTCCTTTGTGTCCTGAAAAAAAGAGATGTACGCAAATCGCATTGCCCGCTTCCTGAACCCGTGGGGAGGCCCGAGGGTGCGCCAAGATTTGACATTTCACGTCAAATGTGTCTGTGCAAAGCCCGTTGGTGCGTTGGGCGGGAAAGGATGCTGGTAAAACCACCTCACGGCAAAGGCAATAAACCGGGTGATTTACTTGGCGGAGGTGGAAAAGGGTAGAGAAGTAAATCCCATGCGCAAGAAAGCTTGTTGTTGCAATTATTTTCCCGGATGCATCATGAAGGGAGCCGGCGACACTAGCCGAGCTTTGCAGGCTGATGGCGAAACACACCGGCTTTCTGTTGGGCGTGTTAATTATTTACGCCGGTGTGGAGATTATTTTTTGAGCCCTTGTCGGTAGGTCTTCGTCGCCGGCAGCCTCCACCCCCCGGAAACTCGTGTCAAATGGCAGAAGAGAGAAAGAGATGATTCGTGTCGTATAAATTAATCAAAAAGTCATGCACACCACACCATCAACGCTCCCCGACGGAAGGTTGAAAAAACAAATAAACGCTCCCTTGCTTTGCCTCATTGTTTCGACGGCAAGTCCACAAATTCCCACATGAAAAAAGTGTGGTCTTGTTTTTTTTTTTTTTTTTGGGAAAACTTTTATCCATCTTGCTTGGGTTGTGCGTTTCTACGCTGATGTTTTGCCATCCCTTGGTGAAAATAAAGAAGATGATACAAATTTTGCCAGCATAAAAGACACGCGCTTGCACACAGCCAAAGGAACAAAACCTGATCCATGGCAACGGTTCGGAAGACGCTGGGAAGTAAAAGCTACACTGGGAATAAGGAAAGTCTTCGCGATTTCAGCTTTTCTTTGCCACTCTCGCGTCTTTTTTTTTGTTTGATTTTCATTGTTTCTTTGCGCCGAGTGGCACTTAATGCTCATTTGTCAAGTCAATTTACGAGAGTACAGTACCACCATGATCATCATGCTGCCACCTTAACATCATTACTAATCAGCACGTCTTTTTTCTCTCTCTTCTCATTTGCAGATTTACTTGTGGCAGTAACTATACAGGTAAGGGGTAGGACGTAAACGACGACGAGCTGTTTGTTTTATGCGAGAGCGAGAGAAAAAACAACATAATTTTTGAGGCCCGAAGAAAAGATGTTTGTCACGGTTGTTAACATGGCATTGACATTGGATGACTGAAAGCGCGTTGGGATGCAAATTATGAGATTAAACTTTTCTTTCTGAGGAAGATACTATGTTTTGGAGCAGAGATGTGTGTGTCTGTTAAGCATGGACATTGTTTAGCTCAAAAACCTTTTTCGAATGCAGGGATTTCATTTGCATGAGAAGGATTTTTTTTATTGAAATAATAAGATGAACTGTAAAACTAAAAATTGTCACAGGCTCTGGCATATTTTTTTTCCAAGATTTGAAGGACTTTTCCACAATTTTTTGGCGTAACTGTTACCTGAAGATTTTAGAATTGATTCCACAATTTATAGGCTGTTTTCGTAATATTGACGTTTATATTTTAAGCCAGAAAAAAGCTTAAATTTCAGCCTGTTAGTGGGGCAAAATATTAATCATCCGTGTTATATCTGCCATACTTAGTTGACAGTTGCAGTTCACCATATAGGATTTCAGCAATTAAGTACAAGGAAAGACATACTTGAAAATTATTGTATTTTCTATTTTTTTTGTTTGTAATGAGCTAAAATGCTTTTAATACATTTTTAGACATCGATTTGAAGACGTGTTAACCTTCCTGGACAAAATGTGGCTTCAGCAAAAATATTGCAAAAATGCAAAAATTTTGAAACACGAGCTAACCTTATCGAGCCTGCGACGAATTGATGTTTTTTACATTTTTTTAAGTTCAAATAATCTAGGCTGAAAATCGCGTGAGGTTTTATATGGTATGTTGACATGATTTCAGCCACCAACTGTCAAACATCAGCTATAAAAAGACTTGCTAGTATCGTAAAACGTCTTATTATTGAACGTTTCTTACCATTTTTGGTACTGTTTCAACATTTTCCAAGCAGATGGAATTGAAAAAGGTTCAATATAGAACATGTCAACATTTAAAAAATCTTAAGAAACAACCCTCTACTTAGTCCCAACAAGGACAATATATCTGATAATCCATAAAACATCGATATTGAATTTTTTCTCCCATGTGTTTCTCCATCAAATATGGACACAAACTATCTACCCGTGCCTGGGTCAATATTTTATGTAACAGATGTCTATTTTTGACATCTCCATTTTGACTATCAACGTAATTACACCGAATGATCTTGATTTCCTGATTCGAGCACATCCATCAAAGCTGCATCAAATTCGTCATACACTCCAACAGCATGATAGAACACACCATTCATTCGTTTGGCCTCCATCCAATGTCACCATCCGACAGGTCCACAGCATTTATGCTCCAAATAGTTTGTTGCTATCCATCCAAACATCTAACTCGCCTTTTTCTCTCTCTCTCCCTCGCTCGCTGTACAAACATCAACCACAAACCACACCGTGCGGAAAACCTGCGATGTTCACAGAATTCTTTTTTGTTTTTGCTCGCTACACGACCGTGGCTTGGGGAACCACCAATAACATGGTTTGTTTTTCCATCCTCCCGGGATGTGTCACTCGGGATGTTTTTGACTGTGAGATGGAAAGAGCTACCATTGCAAGGTGGGAAGAGTCGTCCCGTTTCGAAAACATATTCGCTTACAAGCTGGCCTGGCAGACGTACCGGCAGAAGCGCCCTCACGACGACAGCTAGGAAGCATTACGATGTTACGGATCACTTCTCTACCTCTTGTCCCATGCCACTGTGTCTTGTGGTGTATTACAATCGTACATTATGTTTTTCCATTTATCATAGTTCTCGCACCCCAACTTACCCCAACAAAACTCCCCCCTGCATTTCGTTCGGTTTCAGAAAACGAAGAACGAGCGCGCTACTAGAGAACGACACAACCAGGTGTAGTGGTAGTAATAGTAGTGATCGGATGATGGGTTTATGTCCGATTCATGAGGCAGTAAATGTTCCCCTTCTGAAAAACAAAACGAAAAGCAACGAGTTGTCCGTGGAGCACCATATCTGATGTTGCTTTTATTACTTCAAACATCACTTTCCTCTCGGTTTGGCTGTGTTACGGTGTTGTTGAATGTCATGTTACCAGCGAAATCGGGTGCTTAAACATTCCTCACGGCTCCACTCGAACTGATCGCGCGCGCGCCGTCGCAGACAAAAGGCGAGAAAATTCCTATCATTATGTAATTCGTTACGTGCTTATGTGCATTCCTCTTTGAGCTCTTACGGTTTGACTCTTGTCGCTGTTGGGTTTCTTTCTAGTTTTTTCTCTTTCTTGCGTTTTTGGCAAGAATAATGCTTCGCATTTAATCATTTTTATTCTTACCTGAAGGCTTTTTAAACGCTTATGATGCTGCACGGTTAAACAGTTCAGTTGGTTGAGAATTCGGTTTTTTTTTTCGGAAACGAACCCAGCCCAAAGGGGTAACCGCTCTTTTTACTTGACCATTCAAAAACCATCATTATGGTATCATTAAGTTTGTTTCTGTTGCTGTTGCTGAGGATGCTCTGAAACATTTCTTTTAGAATTGCAGTGGACACGCGAAGCAAGTGATGATTGGTGGGACGATGCGACTCGCAATGATTGTAATTTCTTGGCCTGTACGTACCATTACCGAACGGTTCAGACGATCATGCAGATTAACTTGGGACATTCTTTCCATTCCAGTTGGTCAATTTTTTTACATTTTTTTTTTTTAATTTTTCGCGTCAATTTTGGAGAGCCTGAGAACATGTAACGAAAGCAGATTTGGATAATGAATTTTAAGAGGATCTTTCTGGGTGAATTGAACTATTTGTTTGATCTAATTTCATGACATTTTACTATCTTCTCCCTTCTCTCAATTTGTTATGATGTCTGATTTTTTTGTGAAAAACATAAAATCATTAAATGTTCTTTAATTTTTTATTTTTTATTCAGGTCTATTCTAGCGATCGAGTTGTATCGACGTCGAGTATAAAATTACTCAGGATCCAATGTTTTACTTTGAAATTTAAGTCGCATTCAAAAGAAGTTTCGTAGTTTTCATAGAAGTACATCCATTGGTAAAGCTTAAGACAAGAAAAGAGTTCTGTCGATTAGAAATTCTATAATTCTGTTAAGATAATTAAGAAATATGTTACAACATTTAAAACAAAATACTGGAAAACATCATTTCTTGCAAAATGTAAACAGATGAAGGTTGTGTTTAACAATTTTTTATAAAGAATAACGTGAAGAAGAACAAAGTAGACTTTTGTTAAAAAATCGTTTCAACCTATTATTTTCATGTAAGTTTAGATATGAATTCAATTTTCTAAACGTATACATTTCCACGCAAAGGTCAATATCTAATCAAGGCTCTTTTAAATGCTTTTTTTAAATTTCAAATCGCTCTTGTAAAGTTGACCGTCAGAGTTCACTGGCTCGCCTTGAACGGCTGGTAAATTAATTTCGTATCACGTACAGTACGCGCTCGCGCTTCAAAAACAATCCTCAAGGATTCGCCAACGGGCACCGGATGGCTCTGCGAAGCGGCTACCGAGCGAGCAGCAACAGTTGGCTTCCGAAACGGTTATTTCCCTGAAATCGACGTGTTCTAGCAAATCTCCATCCGGGGGCTGAGTCACCCCTCGCGAGAAATGCCGCTTTCGGGAAGTGTCACGTACGGAAGACACCATCAAAAGAGAGGCCAGCACAAAACTCTTCTGGCGTGCGTGTTGGCGAGGCTCTGCTGCGACCATAACAGTAACCACCCGCCGCCACGTGAAGGGAGGGGAAGTTTAGCGTGTCTGCCCAAATGTTTCAATGGAATGGCATGCAGACAAACCTCACAACCTTGCGCTTGAACGTGCGCTTTCAATGGCAAGTTCAAACCGGCAGCAGCAGCTAACCGCCGGGCATACACATCACATGCATGTATGTTGCGAACCACCGAAAACTGAGACAACCAGTAACATGCGACGTCAGAATAGGTACGGTGATCGTCTCACACTCGTAACTTCCTCACCTGCTCCCCAGATCTGTTTGCAAAATGGACAAAGAAAACATAAACTCAACAACGCACACAATGCCCCCAGAACTGCAGGTGGCCTTCTTTGCGGTCGTAACATTCCGTTCGCTTCCTCGGACCCACACACAGTTCGCCGGGTGCAACCGGGGTGAGAGTACACCTATATTATCGTGTGGCGTGCGTGCGAGTGTCAAATTTCATTCGACAGCAGCACACAAAACTAACTCAGCCATAGTTCCTCTACACCGAAAACAATACACCACAAAACAGAGAAAAGTGTCTTTCGCTTTCCGGTACCCCCGGTGAAAGGCACGAAGACGACCCCCGCACGGTGGGAAATTGCCCAACCTTTTTGAGATGCGAAATTATTAGCACCAATGTCAAGAAAGCGTGTCGAATAATTTATCTTTCCGTGTGGGACATGGTCGAACGAAACTCGCCTAGAGATGTTTTTTTTTTAAGTTCGCTTTATCCATCCCATCTGTGTAACATCCATGCAAAACTCTGGTATGACTTAATTAACAAGTTTTCCGGGGCAATTATAGTTTCTCATCGGCTGACTTTTATATCGGTTGATACGATCGAAACGTTTTTCGGGAAACTTAACGATGAATATCAACTCGTTTCCGGTTCGAATGATACGGTATCTTGGGATGGAGCAGTAAAATGTGACAATTAACGACGAAAAGATTGAAATGAAACATTGTGCTTAAAATTGATGATAGGTGATGTTTACATCAGGTTGTAAAATAAGTTTGAAGTGCTGACGTAGAAAATATATGCTGTGTAATATATTGTTAGATACATAACTTACAGCACAACGACAACTTCAAACTCCAGACACTCGTCATGTTTTTTTATTGAATTTATTTCATATCCAGTCCCTGACCATACTGATTTTCAATTTTACTCAATTGCCATGATGTACTAGAATCAATTAAACGTGTTTCTGAGTTCTAGTAGGCCCTGAGGCTACGGTAAATAATTTTTCGATCAGTTCACCGCCTGAGACATTGTTATCAGTTTTGCTATAAACCGATGCTAATGTAATTTCTTCGATTACTCCTACTATAAGTATATGTACTTCCAGATACATTGAAGTACATCCAAATTCATTGTAGAAGTAGTAGTAGTAGCAACGTGATAGCAACGGTATGTAAACATAATGTGCTCTGAATTTCATTAAAACACGTGTTTACTATCACTGTTTTAAATCATATTTTCATGCAATTGATCACAAGAACAACGATTCAGTGATAATAATAAAACAACGATGTTTGAAGATATCGCACACAAACCTCGTTGTCAGTAAGACCGTCGTACTGTCAGTCTAGGAGGACTCTGACACTCAGAATTGGATGTTCGGACATTAAAAGACGTCAACAACTAAAAAAAATGTAGTGTTTAAGCGAATGTGAAAACTGTAGACGAAATTTTGAGGCTGTCCTGAATATGTTTCAAATCACCTGTAATTTGTAACATGAGATCGAAACTGTCAGGACTATAATTCAAAATCGCGTTGCAGTTTCATGAGTGTTTGCAATGTTTCGAACAAATTTTTTGTAAATCTTTTTTTTGTTTAAAGAAAAAATTAATTAATAAAAATTATCAAATTAAGAAGGTTTGCTTCAGTCAAGTTGGTTAAACAAAAGTATGATACGGTATAATAAGAAGTGTGTTCAAAATAGGCATTAGAAACGAACTTTGCGTCATATTACTTATAGTAATCATTTAATTATTTTAAAATTGATGCATCCAAATGAAAAATCTAGAGAAGAATTTAATTTGAAGAAATACCTCATTAAATTCAATGAAAATATTAAACAAATGTGCAATATCTCTTGCAATAGCGAATAAATTCTTTAAGCGAACAGAAGTTTCATTAGTTTCTATCTTCATCTTTTCGGTATTCATATTTTATCTAGAGTTTAAATAATCATCAAATCACCAATATTTAAAAAAAAAAGAATTATTATCCGTTTATTAGGTTTCAGTTTTTTATATAGTTTATAAAGCCTACGTCAACAAGGAAACACAATTTGCCAACGAATAAATGTAACCCGAACTTATGGAAGAAACACCTGCTTGATTGGGTTTTAAAGTATATTTGTGCAATGTTTATTATGCAAAGTAAAATCAAAATTTATTGCATATGATACATACATCCTTCGTTATCTATGAAGAGGAAATGTCTTATCTTTTGATAGCGTCCTTAAGATAAGCAAAAAAATCTTCCCTATCAATGCCATCGAATCGCTACAGCTTTTGCAATTAATTAAATACTTACTTTATATAGCTTCATTTTATCCGCTCGCAAAACATTGTCGAACCTGCTTCTCGCTACACTCCGGATCGGGACGAGAGCTCCGCCGGATAATTAATAGCACTCCAAACAGCGAGTTAATGATAGACCACCACCGCGGGACTGGGTTGCATCCATGCGCTAATGCACTCCGCGATTGCATCATTTCCATCTCCCCCCCATTCCCAATCGGTTACCTCTTTCCTACTGGTAAAAATAAAAGCAAGCGCAACCACACGCGAGCGATGGTGGTAAGATGGCCACGACCGCAAGATTATTTGTTATGGCTAATAATTTTCGTTCCTTCCTGCCTCATGCAGCCGGAACCAACCATTTCCCCCATCACACCAGTTGACAACATGTTGTGAAAAGTTGTAAGCAAGTGATTTCTCTTAGCAGATCATTAGCACCAATAGAGATGGAGCGAGGGTTGGGGTGTTGTTTCTCCCACTGTACGTTGTGAGCGAAGGGAATGAAAGAGTGTTTTTTGCGGTTTTGTCGTCTTAATCGGACCTTTTTTCTAGCCAAACTCCCGCAACATAATGGGTGTGTGAACATTGATTCCATTAAAAGTATGTTTGTCATTTTTGGCTTTTTCCTCACCCTCCCGACACATCGAGCTACGTTTCCTTTTTACCCCTCTGTTACCCCTGCTACCAGAGCGAGCTCTCTCGTCTTTCAAAATTAGAACCAGTGATGAAATCGCAAAGAATTTAAAGTGATCCTCGACCTATAATAGAAAAGCCGTTTTCGCTTTCGATCAGCGCCGGTCGTAAATTTTGAGGCCCCCCTCGCGCCCTGACCAATGTAAATCAATAAAAAAGGTCCAGGGCCGCAAGACCGAACCTTGGAAGTGGGTTATGGAACATCTTGCCTGCACTGCCCTTCTTGCTCTCTGCCTTCCCATCAAGCCGGCAAGGCGGACTACTGCAAGAACGGCCCCAATAGGTCTTGGGGGGCAGCCAAAGATTTGTTTTATTGGGTCGAAATATCAAACTTCAAACTTAACACGATCGTTTCAGTGATTTTCCCACTGCTCGTCACTGTATTCCAAAGTGGCCGCGGTGGATGAGATGAAGTCGGAAACGCATTTATGCTTCTTGATCACACACAGTAGCACACAATTTGCCATGTTGCGATGCACGTTGTTCTGAGCATGTGTGTGTGTGTTTTGTTTCCGTGATCTGCGCGTGCTGTTTGCGTTGTTTTTCTTACCCGCCGGTGTTCCGCTTTCGACCATCTGCAGTCCATTAGCCCAGTTTGAGTGAGTGTTGCCAGCGAGCGCGAAAGAGAGAGAAGTATGTTGAGTTCGCTCGCCCAGTGCCTATTCTAATTCTGCCCTTCTGCAACATCAATTGTCCCTTCACGACGATCGGTTCGAACGAGCAGCAGCAGCAGTGGCACACTGATCGTTTGTGAGAATGTAAATTAGTAATGTGGCTTGATTATGCAATAATGTTAACGCGCTCGCTGCAAAGGGAATGCACACGCGTCCAAAAACGACCCGATTTTATGCTCGATGCTGAATCGTTCGAGATCGTGCGTGCGGAAATAGTATAGAAAAACGGTCGCTTGGTGCTTTTTTTTAATTGTTCCATTTTCCATTGTTTTCCTTCGGTGATGAAAAATCCAATCGAGGAGAGAATCGGTGGCGGCTCAGTGGTTCCGTTTTGGTAGGGAGTTTTATTTGCGTTCCTACCCGGCCTGGTATTGGACCACGTAAATGAGTGTGTTTGTGTGCACGATGAGTCGTAAAGCAATTGATGAGCAATTTTTATTGTCACGTTTAATGGATTGATGCGCTGTTAGGCGGGGATAATCGGATAATTGTATGTTTTGCTATAAATGTTTCTGTGTGATGTGCTGGGCATGGTGTAAATCCCATGATGTAGTATTGGCGCCGACAAACGAATTTAGGTAAGCGACATAAGGGGTTAAACTATTAAAGGCTAAAACATCAGTAAGCTTTATGAACAAAAAGAGACAAATTTGAATAAAAATATTGATTATGTACCATTTAAAAACAGATTGAGATACACAAAGAATGGCTTACAACTATTAAATCAATTAAATTGAGAGCTGATATAAAAGTTTTCTGCGCAAAAACATAATATTTAGCGGTAAACTTAATATTGTTGCTTACAAAAACTACACAACTTTAAAACAAAAACATATTTTGAAAAAATAGCTACGATAAAGATACAACAAACACATGAATAACACTAGCCGAGACAGACTATAAAACCTAAAATAATGTATCAGAGTACTGACAACCAACTGAATGATACTTATAACTGAAATTATACTTCCAATAAACCTAAAACATTAATAAGAATAGGAAAGAAAAACTAGTCCAAAAAATGTCATATAAACAACATAACAAATATTGGGGCCCTTTCCGTTTTAAGTTGGTAGGCTGAAGATTCAGCCTGTCAGCTGTTTGCATTGTATAGCAGTTTTCGAGCAGCTACCTAAGTGGGTATAATATACAGGTGGGCTTATCTCAAGGTGTATGAATTTAGAAGGCTAATTTTTATCGCTTCCGTTTCTGAATGAAGATTTTAAGAGTGTTTTGTGCATTCGATAAGCCTCCAGAAAGCTTGTTTGAACAAAAGTTTTCACCCATCCTGTCAAAAAGTGATATTCAAATTTGGTTATAAAAAAACATGCTATGAGACCACCTGAACTACATACACTTCGATTCTGAATTCCATCACGAGATCTCATTAATGCACCTTGGGATTAATGTAAACACCACCTTGTTTTGCTTTTTTTCGAGCAGGTACTCGAATCTAATTCTAGCTTCGAGGCTAGAAAAATCTAGACTGAAAATTGCAGGCTAGTTTTGTGTGTGATTTTGTGATTGATTTCATGATTTTTTGTGAGAACATGATTTCAGCCTCCAACTGTCAAACTCCATACAAAAAACTGACTAGAATCGTGAAGGGCCCCATTATTATTTCGGAATTATTAAGCTATAATAACAAAGTTTATGACTATTACTTTAACTTTTAAAATATCACAAAGTACGAACATATAACCAAATCACATAGGACGCTGGTAAACAAAAAGACTTCAAAATAATGCGCATGAATACTCATTTCGTCACTGGGGATGATTGGAGGAAAACATTTTTTTTCTGGTTTCTACCGGAAGCTTCGCCGAGGCTGTACAAACAGCCCCAAACTGGATTGCAGCGGATGTGGTCCCAAGCTGGCTGGGCCCCAGCGTTCATATTTGAGTGTTGCCACCGAGACTCAAGTACAAGCAAGCCTGAAAACATAATCCATGATAAGCTAGCATGTTAACATGGATGCTCTATCCCGGCCGCCCGACAAACCCTTTTCTGTTGGAAATGATTCTTCTCCAGCCAGAATGTAAAAGCGTTCGTATGAGTAAATGGTGGCTTGTTCCGAGCTTGGAGTGTAGCTCTTTGTGCATTAAATTATTCCACATTTTCAACGGTCACTCGAAACGTGCGACTTTGAATCGTTGTGTGCAGCTTGCAAGAGCGCGCTTAATACGCTCAATCAAATCAACTCGTTATCAACGCATGCAATTCGGTTGGCATAAGTGTTGCGCCTGACGTCTGTCTGTGTGTGTGTATTTTTGCCTGTCCTCCAACAGTGCCGTCCATGTCCCCCGCCTGTCACGCGCCATAATGCGCCACAATCGTAGACGTGGATGTGTCCGACCTTTTAGCTGAGGTTCGCTGGCGATGAGGCGGTTGCAAAACATAACAAGATCCCTGCTCAAAACCTCAGCAGCAGCAGCAGCCCTAGACAAATCAGAGCCACAAGCAAGCGAGTATGTGTGTATGTTGGGAAGGGTGCATTCTATTTAATCCCTCCGCCATAACATCTTTATGTGAAATCATCCTCCCACCAAGGTTGAGCAGAGTTCATGAAGGGGAAAAACCGTGTCTCCTCGTAAACGAAACGTGCGAAGCAGGCGAGAGCTAGTGGCGGTGTGCGGTGGTGCGTGATTATTCGAATTGCACGATGCATCGATGGTCACATTCTCCGATGGTGTCGGGCTGGTTGGCTGCACTCCCATCCCAGTTTGGGGTGCATGAAAGCAGAGAGCCCGCACCGTGCGTGAGCTGGATGCACATTTATGGATAGGTGGCGTTGTTGTTTTTTGTTTTTGTTTTTCCTTTATTTTGTGCAATAGTAATAACCATTTACGACATGGTCCTTCAGGGTGTACGGTAGTGGAATGCATAAAATGTATGACACGAAAAAAAGGTTAAAGGAAGAGCTACGGATAGCGGTCAGTATAGACCACCATCACACTGTTGAAAAGGGTTTCACAGTGTTGTGAAATGAGTTAAATGAACATTTAAACATCATCTGTGTATATTTTTTTTCTAAATTGTTTGTAGAATTCTTCATTGTTATTAAAAATAAATGGTGCAAATTCAAGTACTAAGAACACATCATCTCTAATAGATATTAGCTTAAATCGCAGTAAAATACTAAAATTATCTTTCCCGGGGCAAATATTGAAATGCCCAAAATATTCCATGTAATATAAGTCGCGGCTTTGTGCGAAAATATATCCTCTTCTCCTTCGTTCGTTCTCTCTCTCTCTCTCCTCTCTCTCTCTCTCTCTCTCTCTCTCTCTCTCTCTCTCTCTCTCTAATTGAAATTCGCAAAATGGGCTTAACAACACAGCCGTACGTACGTAAATGTGTAGCACTCTTCCCCGTCGTTGACCTGAAATATTGACGCACAATAATGCCCCCAAAACTAACACACCAACAGTTTCAGCGGCACAAAATCAAATCAAAACTTACTAATGCTAAAATCAACACAACAACATTGTTCTTCCAGCAGCTTTGGAACACGCTTTTATGCATCATCGCTACTTTAGCTGGCAGGCTATCGCGGGCTAGAAATAATGCCCCTGGATCCAACTTACCACACGGCTTAAGAATAATATTTGCCTGACTAGTTCCGTACCATCAGCACACATGGCTATGCTGAGCAAACGTTTTTGCATACCATTAGCATAACATGTGCTCATCAGTAGCTTTCGTTTTGGGTTGAAAATGCTCCGGTAATCCCCAAGATGATGGTACGAAAGTATAATCATAATTGACCGAAGTCCTTACAGATCGTTTATCAAACCAAGCCCAGGGTATGTCTATTTCTTCTTCCCTAGCCAAAGCTCATTAGATGAGAAGCACGAAGCCGTGCACACCTCCACCAGCCAGTAAGTAAGCCATTAGAACCGCACCAACAGTGGCCAAACGAATCAAATGTTGGCCAAAGAAATGGCACACATAAATAAAACCACATCACAGCCCGGAGTCGAATGTCGACGCGAAAGCGAATTATTTAAGCGTTTTAACCTGGCACACCTCCGCGCATTACGGGCGGGCTCCACCTTCTCCTGAATGTGTGTTACGTGAATGTGTGGTGGGTGAGTTTGGCGCTTTGTGCATTTGTGCTCTGTGCTGCTCACGCAATCGATTCGATTCGATGGGTTTCAAATGTGTGCTGATCGGAAGGAATGGGGTGACAGTTTGTTTAGCCAATCTGCTCAGGTATTGCGGTCATCAGTCGTATTGTCGTATTGCGCTCCTACCCCTGGCGGTGGTGGGTGAAATCTGCCATGAATGGCACGCGCGTTTTAACCGCGAAGCAGCTGGCACTGAAAAGCCCCTTCTTGTCATGGCAGGTTCTAGTTTATTTTGCTTCTTCTGGATTGTTTGGAAATAGGTATTCCAGGACAGGTGGCTGTGTTTATTGGCCTACGACCACTAGAGAACGAAACAATGGATCAAATATCTGATTAAAACATTCACTTTTGAAAGATACCAGCGCAAATCAAATGCAATATAAACTGGGAAGAGTTCGTTTATCATTTTTTTAATTATCAAAATAATATGAACATTCATATTATTAATCCTCGGAATAAATTGTTTGACAAACATTGGAGCCTGACTTGGCTATAGAAATATTAACATTTACACTTCTTTATAAATAGTTATTTTGTTGATTTTTGACGCACTTAAGTGTCCTGGGCTGCATTGCATTTAAATCTCTATAAAGCAATTCCCTTTATGACGTGAACTTATTACTTAGCTGTACTAAAAAACACCTTCTCTGCATATGTTTTAAAAGCACACTTAGTGAACTCATTAAAGATGAAACCTACTGCTCTTTAAACCTTCGCTCCAGTGCAAGATCCTACTGGTCGTAAACATGCGCTCTCGAGACCGATCACTACTTAATGCTCCATAAATATTGCACTTACGATAGCCTAATATCAGTATCCGGCTCCGAGCTATAACCTTCTGACCCAGTTCTTCTCGCACGTCGTCGCATAATCCGCTGGAAGGTACACCACATTCTAGGAGAAACAGCGAGAGAGCGCGAGAGAAAGAGCTTCTGTTCGATCTAATTCTCCCAAAGAATGTGTACATCAACATTCCTCTACCACTGACTCATCGGGGGCGTTAGTGGTTAAAGTCTTGGACTTGGATGGAAAAAGAAAGATCGTGATGGGTGTAAGTTTCACGTCAAATTCCATCACCCTCGGCGGATGTTAATCCCACCGACACAAACCGGCGAACAACAAAACGAAACTCATTTCTCTAAACGTTGATCCAGCCCTTACCGGTACACTAGGACGGGGATCCTTGGTGGGTTTGCGAGCCGGCCTCGCATATTTCAACGTTGTGTTGCCTGCCTGCCTGCCCGTGTTGCTGTATTTCCGAACCGAACGATGACGCCGCGAACGCAATGTTTATACATTCCTGCCAATGCATTTCCCTTTTCTAGTTCACGTACACTAAACGACTCCTGCGCACACGCGCTTGGCGGAACAGAAGTGGAGAACCTGCCCTGCCCTGTTGGAAATAATTGATATGTACACAAAAAGACACTTAAATATGACAGCTTTAACGACCGATAGCGATTGTCGTCACACAACTAGAGGATAGGTGGTTTGAGCAGCTGTGTGTAGAAAACATTGGTAGCGATAGAAGAAAATGAAATCGATACGAGAAGCCTGTCCCAAGAATCAGACTGATGAGGAGGATGTCAGCAATCAGGTCTAAGCGTATCAACACAGTCATAAATGCCACCGTTAGCGCCCGTAAGCCAGAAGCAGAAGCCGCCCGGCGACAGGTTCTTGTGGACCACAGGTATTGCTGCCGGCCCGTTTTCGCTCAGCTGCACGCGTCCCATCTTCCGACCGACATCATTCTAATGGAACTGGTCCAATCAGATAGACGAAAAGTGGGAACCGTTCCAAAAACCGTATTTTAGGCAATGGTTAATGGTAGTTTTCGTTTGTTTGCTAGAGGTTTGAGAAATTAAAGACACACAAAATCAAGGCTCGTTTACGGGCACGTGTGGTCTGTCAGTGAACTTTCCGAAGAGGGCATTCGGTCTCCTACCGCTCCAAGCTGAGTCTGATAAGCCTCATTAGGTTTCGCATTCTATGAGGCCCATTAGCCGGATCGTCCACTTTCTTAATAAGAAACCAACAAGATACAGCCCAAAGTGCTTGGGAAGGTGATCGAACTGGTGAACAAATCTTGTACTGGGAATTCAACGCCAGCAAAAGACTTGAAAGATTCATTGACCTGCAACAACAACGAAAAAACCTCCCAAAGAGACCTAGTAGCTAAATGCCATCCCAAACACACAACCAAGAAGTTCTCAACGAGGCAGTAATCTACAAGAAGCGAACAAATTAATACCCCTTGGGTTTGCTCTATTGTGTCATAATAGCGACTTCCACGACTGCTGCCGGGGCCGGTGGAAGCATCTTCTTCAATTACCCGTGGGACCGCCACGACGCTGCTGTCTGATCATCTGTGGGCACACGCTCGAACACGCTCGCGATAGTCATGAATCTTGTCACAGGGAGCACAAAAAGCCAAGGTTACTGGAGTGTTAACGATGGCGTTTAATTGATTTACAGGTTGGTTGCTGGTGCTGCTGCTGGTTCTGCTTCTGCCGCAAGCTTAGGTCGTCTTCTCGACATTCTCGCGCTACTCTTTGTGACTCGCTTTGGGTTAGTGGCTGAGCATTGGCTTGACATTATGCGTGTTGTGAAATTCGCCGGACTTTGCCGCGACATTTGCATTAGCGCGGTGTGATGTGTTTTGATTGATGACCCTATAGCTGAAGGGTCGCTTTGATGAGAGTAGGTGCCTACGGGTGTCTTACAAGGAGGTTTACTAGAAGATTGCTTTTCTACGAAAAAGTCAAATGAGAAATTATTTCTTTGTGTACTAACAGATAATTAAAAAGCCAACTTAATTGTTGTGAATCATTTACGAAGAATGTATTGTATCTTGCGTTGCTGGAAGAGCTTCCACAACTTGAAGTATGTTCTTGTCCGTAATCTGGTAACTTGTAACAGCTTGGCACTGCATTTTTTGAGCATTCTACCACAGTGCCAGCATGACAAATCAATCCATCAACAGAAAAGGCACTGGAAAGTGCCCACTACCTGCGACACATGTTGATTTTTACCGAGAATAACCGACACGAAGCACTTAAAAATTAACAAAACGATTTGGAAAACCCTTTACCTTCCATTCCACGCGCTGTATCGTACTTCAAAAACACAAGGTAATGAGTTAACAAAATAAAGTGTTCGATAAGCTGCCTCGTCAGCAAAATAAGGAAATCTCAACTCAACCCAACATTCCTCGGTAACAGCTTAAGACAGCATTAGCCTGTCAGCGGGATATTTTCAATCCTTCAAACCTAAAGGGTTCCTTGTAAATGGGTTAGCCAAAAAGCAAAACGTGACTTTCCAAACCACGTGCGTCCGGGTGACCACAAAACAACTCCCGCACCACGTCCTTGACACCATTTGTGGCTAGACCCTCTTTAAGGGTACTGTTTTTTTTAATGTATTCCATGTCCTGTGGCTCGTCTGGGGATTGTTTACAATTTGTTGCTGTTTTTTTCTTCTTCTTTACATTGCACACAAAAAAAGGCAAGCATGCATTTTTTGCAAAACAAAAGAATTCGTTCTGTTGTTATCTTTTGTGCAATAGTTAGACAGGAAACGTATTCTTTAATTGAGCTTTCTCCAAGAAGGATTGTTTTCAGGGAATACATAGCAAAAGGGTCAATATGTAACATTCATCACCGTGCGGATAATTGAACACCACGCCCTCACGTTCCCGTGGAGTGAAAGCAGCAAAGAACAATGGTCCCAAAACCAAAAACCGTACATGACGCAACAAAACATGTCTTTTTTTTTCAAAAGAAGCTGTTTGTCCTTTTTTTGTTTTGTTTTTTTTTCCATGAGACAATTGTGTAGAAAGTTTGCCGGTAGATAATGCTTTATGGTTAAGGTTCTCAATATTTTGCGTTTCATAAACGAGTTGGGTGGTGGTTCTGGATGGTTCTTTATGCGTCCCAGAGCTACCCATTCCAGTGAGATACCTCCAACCACTTCTAGTGGCATGTAGCATCCTTGTTCGCCATTTGAGCCCCTTAAAAAAAGGAAACTTGGGCGAATGTCTTGTTTTGGGTTCTCAGTTTTTTGTTTGGGAAACGCATAAATACACCCAAAGGATTGCAAATGGCATGCAGTCGGTCGTGCGGGATACATCAGTGAACATCGATATTCCAAAGTTCCATGAAAGTGTGTGCTGTATTTGTAAACTTTTGCCGAGCACACAGGAGCAGAAGAAGAGCAGGTTCATCCTACACGAGAGGTAAAACACAACTCCCCATCCCGGTGTGTATATGCATGTAGATTACGCTCGAACGTGCATTGTTTCCAGTTTTGTGTATCAATAAGCTTGATAACATCGCTGCGTGTTTGGAATTAGCTTGTGGGAGAGGTGGTTCACACTCATGGGGCACGTTTATCACGTTCAGTCGGATTTACGATGAGTTGATTTTATTGATGCCAAGTAGAGTAAGAACCAACCATCCGAGGTTGGTTGGAAATGGTTCGAATAGTCACGTGCGAAAAGTTGTGGCAACCCGGTGAAATGGCAATTTGTGAAGGTGATGATAGTTGTCGGAGTTTCTAGGAGTATTTATGGAATCTTATAAACGTGTCATTTCTGCAGACCTGTGGGGAGGCGATCATGGAATAAACAATCCACAACCTAATTATGTGATTTATCCAAACAGCGTTGAATCTCACAACTCACCCAAAACAGCATTTCCAACCCAACCAAGGTCAAGATTTTGGTAAACTTTCTCTTTCGCAACGCATCACTCTCGGCAGACTGTTTTCGATGGATTTTTAAGCGTGTGTGTTTTTATTTTTTTATTTCTTACTTTCGACCACCCGGAGATCCTGAGCCCGCACGCTCTCTATCTCTCTGTCTGCCCCGAAAGCCCCGGTCACTTCTACCGCGTGCTTATCTTCAAAGTAAGATGAAAAGAAATTCCTTCACCCGGTAGAAAAAAGAAAAAGGTCAGCGTGCCCTTATCCCCTGTGGCCGTGCCGGTACGTGGGGGGCTATAGCCGATGGGACTAGTGCGATTTGGAATGATTAAAGCGTTTCGGTTTTCGGTCTCGGGACCGTTTTCTCAGAGCTAACCTTTGCCGGTGGGGAGGTTAATCTAAAGTATCTGTTTGCTTTGCATGGAGGATGGGGGGGGTTTCATTGTGACACATATGCGATGTGTCGTTGGCCACATTTTCGGGACGTTATCGTTGAAGAATGCTGCGCTGACAGGGCTTTCGCCACAACAACCACTGTCCAGCCAAGCTCCAGCGTGAGTGAAAACATTTAAAAAGGGCATATTGGCAAGGTCCGTAATGGAAGTTCAGAAACGTGAAGAAAACAGTTTTTGAAATTTCCAGAAATTAAACAATCATATATACTCGTTGCATTGGTAATTTAAACAAAACTGTAGCAGAACATTTGCCTGTCACAACAGTACCGTAAATTACGCGATGCTAAAGGTGTTTTGCGTGATCGAATGACAAACCGGTGAATCATACGAACAGATTTAAATGTCAAATATTGACATACAACATCTTTTGAACATAGAACAACTCTCCAGTTTTTAACTCACCAGAATAAACAATAGATCTGATACATTGAGGATAGATGTCATTGATTCTTTGTGATATAGTGTTATCATATGTCGTAGCAAAAATAAGACTTTAACCCATGTCACTGTGTATCTAATGTAACAGTTTGACCTTCAAATTACGACTCAATTTCAAATAGAGCGCCGTCAGTTGTTTAAGGTGACCGTCACTTTTGCGTTTAATTAAATCAATCACTAAATCAACCACACCAACCTCAAATATAAGTGCCAAAAGACAGACATCATAGTGCGATAGTCTCCCTCAAGAAAGAAGGAACGCACAGAGAGCCGTTAAACTATATCGATCAGCGCACACACGCTAATGGAAATCGTATGTATGACCTCGTTTATAATTTATTTGATTGAATCCACACTTTCTTGCGCGAAGAGATAGGACCGACCGTCAGAATTGCTGCCAAAATGGAGTGATCCAAGTGTGTGGTACGATCGCGAGTCTTTGCACACACATGATCACAAGTGATTTTCAAGAGCTGGAGGGACGATTCAATCTCGCAGTTTGCATTTTTCCACCATGCGGCTCGAGTGCTGAAGGGGTTGATTTATTCGCAAATCAGAAATACCAGATGGTGAACATTAAAAATCTGCGCTGAACGATGCTTTCGATAGCTTTGGAAGATGGTTCCTCACTTGTGGTTAAGGTTAGCTGGGTGGTTTAACTCTGGGTCAATTTAGGTTTTTGCGATGTTGGCATTGAACTGCGTAGTTGAAGAAGAGCTAAGAGACATCTGGTTATGTGCTTGAAGTTTAAAATATTGAAAAAAGCGTTGGAATTAAAATCATATACTCATATGACGTATGATACGGACAGCCAACAAGATATAATTGCTAACCACAGAGCTTCATCCGCTCTTCGCTCTCATACCAACCACTCCATTCCTGTCCACCTTCGACATAACCTTGGCTACAAATAAAGCATCATCGATGATCATCGATAAGACACTCCCGCACAGTCAGAGAGGTTGATAAATTTTGTCTCGCAAACCTTTTCCCCAGCCGCCACATTGACCAGCTACGGATTCTTATCGTTGATCTCCTTACGATCGCTACGGACAAGACTACGTCCCTGACACAACTGATCACAAATTGAACAACCGCCACCCCCACAATGCGTCTGCAAACATCATTAGATCTCGAGCTCCTTCTCGCGTTTTACTACGCCATAAAACTTCTACTTGAGGTCAATTGCTTGTCGGGGGATCGTTTTTTTTTTAATATTAATAACTCACGGCGGTTTAATTTCTCCCCGCCAATTGGCACTAAGCGAACTACACAACTTTACCAAGCGAATCTTCATGTTCGGGTCGGTTCGTCTGCCCGGGCTTGCCAAAATAGATAAAGTGCATGTTTTCGTGGCGTGACCCTGGGATATATTTCGCACAGTTACAGACAGCCCAGACTCTGCTTGAAACACTCGAAACAAGCGAACTCCAAATGATTGAGGAAACGTTTCAATTTCCAACCATAACCACTCGAACCGCACCAAATCTCTGAAGATTACCCTTTTGTCGTGTTTATGGTTAGGTTTTTACGCGTTTTTCGCATGCATAAACGATCATGACCGGACGAAAAAGGTTTAGCGCCATCTGGCGATCATCTCAAGTTGCGTGTTTGAGAAGGGGGTTCCAAGTTCGTGAGGCGTTGAGGGCTTTACAACTCGCTTGCCTTCGAACACTTCAACGTGTCTAGGAGTTGATTTATTCTCGATGGTGATGTTTATGATATGCGATTTGATCAAGAAGAGCCGGCTATGGTAACCAAAGTTATGTGCGAAATTCATCTAACTCAACCGTTCGCTGAACATCATCCTAAATCAATCCCGCGTGGTGCCAAGATCACTTTCCCTTTTTGAAGCTCAGGAACTTTCTATCTCAATTCTAGAAAGCCCAAACAAATGCCGATGCCCCAGGGGTGATAACACAGTTTTGCACGCGAGAAGTAGTCTGCAGAAGAAAGCGAAACTCACCCCAAGGGCTTTGAGCGTGAGGATCGATGATTTATTGCTAGACCTGTCCGCTGCAAACTGCGCAAAGCAGAGAAAAAGCAAATGTCCATCCAGTTCTTTCCTTCTCCGTCTTCAACTTCGCCCTTCAAACGCCGCTCCGAATCAAGAAGTATGGGTTTTTCTCCACACATCAGTGGCATGAGGGTTGGCCGATGATGGGTAGAAAACGATAAAACCCATCTTGCGGGGATCGCTATCGCAGTGTCGCCCCTGGCAAGAAGCGAGAAATTGAGAAAGACGCAGATCTATTCATCTTTCCCGTATAACTTGGGCAAAGGCGCACGACCATGGCACTAACCTTTGCTAAAACCAGTGACGGACAGCGTCTTCTTTTCCTGGAGCATTCGCATCACACACACACACATTCGCTAAGTAAATGAAATCGAACGTGATAGTGCTAGACAGAGGGAACGGTTCGCTGCGTCAAGCTGGGTAGGAAGTGGACGCGCAGGAAACTTACACTTTTTGACCCAGAAACAGGCTGGCGATCGCTTCTCGTTTCTCGTGCAGAATCCGCAACGTCAGCCGAGATCAAGCGGAGCAGAAGCAGGTTATCTATTGCCTATATGTCGTCCAGCGAGGCGGCATCATCTCATCTTCATCCGGTCCGGCAACTTCACACCGATAGCTCCCGGAGGGGGCGAAGTGGAATGAGTCTCCCGCATGTGTGAGTGATGGCTTCTTGATCATTCGTTTGATCGGTGCTTGTTATGTGCGTATGTTTGTCTTAATGTGACAGGTAGAAATAAATGAAGTACTTTAATACTATGGAGAGCACATCGTCTTGTTCGAGTATTGATTAGGCTCACCGGTGGAAAAACACATCTTCAATCCACTGTTTACACTGTTTTAAAAATTCAACTCAATCTCTTTCAATTCGTGCGACTTTTTGCAACACGCATGCAATAGCAACATGTTCATGTTTTAGAAATCGAACCGCGAATACCCTTTCACTCTAATCATTATGCGCGTGTGTTACGATAAACCACACACCTCGGTGTACAATCCGGATCTGTACTGCAGACAGCGTGGAATGAAAAGCTAGTACCACCACACGGACACTGAATGCTTCTCTCTCCAGCTTTTGATGGTGCAACGTGCATACTTTTTTGACGCTAGTTTATTCGTTTACATTTCGGGGGTTTATGCCAGTTGGTGGAGAAATATGTTTTTAACAGCAGCAAAAACGACAAAACTGGCAAACAAAAACATCGGAACTACCCTCAATCCATTTCATCGATTACGCTCGTCCGATTGGAAAACTGTGCGATGACGTTCCCTAAGCTCCGCCTTCAGCGATCGAGTGGAATTCCATCTGTTGACTTTTGTTACGGTTCGATTAGCTTTACGGTGCGAGTGCAGAAATGTCTGGACACGGACGTGGACACATAAAAACCAACGGCCCGCGTAGCAGCTATGCACCTTAACGACTCCATCCGGGTGACTTATGGTTCGAGAATTATGAAGCGCGTTTTTAGCAAAAGGGGGACTGCTGCTACTCTCGTTGCGGGCACTGTTACATAGGTTTGGGTATTAGTGGTTGTATCATATTTTGTTTTCTTATCGTAAACTAAAATATGGCACTAATAACTATTGATATGTGAAATGAAGTATAGTAAACGGTCTCAGAGCTATCTAGACACCATTGAAGAAAATTGAATCTTATGAGGAGACGTCACTTCACACTTCAATTGGGGCTTTAATGTGTTTTACCCATGAGAACATAGTGCTAAATAAGCATGCTTTAAATGTTGGTTGTAATTACCAAAATTATGTATTAAACACAATAATTGTCAGGTGACTTTATTGGTAAAACTTATTTCATCAATCACATTCGTCATTCCAACAATTATTTATTGTGTCTATGTAAAAGCAGATAGATACATTTTCATAAACTTAATCTTCTTCTTCTTCTTCTTTGGCACAACAACCGCTGTCGGTCAAGGCCTGCCTGTACCCACTAGTGAAGTGAGCTTGGCTTTCAGTGACTTATTGTTACCATAGCAGGATAGTCAGTCCTACGTATGGGGGCACGGTCTATTCGGGACTTGAACCCATGACGGGCATGTTTTTACGTCGTACGAGTTGACGACTGTACCACCAGGCCGGCCCAAACTTAATATAAACATGAAACGTCAAAACTTCAATTGCTCGGTTGCACAATATCAAAATAATTTTGAATAATCCACGCTCAAACTTTATTCGTTGAGCTCGCCTATATTGAAAATGCAACCAAAAATTAGGTGTGCTCTTGTTTGATCAAGAAACCAGCGAAAATGTGTCAGATCATTTAAATTTATTAATACAACTTCCTCAAAACAAAACAATTCTTCACTAACAAAACATGCATGGTGTTGATAAGACATTCCAATTAAAGACAGACAACAGATCAGACAACACATTAAAGCCTATGAGTTCGATTAAAAGGTTAAGTATGGGCAGTGCAGTGGGTGATCATATTTCCCCTTGATTGCAATCGAAGAAGCGAAACAACTCCTTAGAAATCAATGCGCAATCTGTAATATAAACTTCAGAATTTTTGTTTTACAATTATGTTATATTAACTTCAAAACAATTTAAAAACAAAAAATCCCTGACAGAGAGTAGAAAACTCCCTTCAATGAAATCTACTCCTGAACAGAATATGAAAACGGCTTTCCACACATAGTTTACTGCACACACAAAAAAGAATACCACACTACATATGTTGCATTTTCACAGCGAGATCGCGATTTGCAACTTGGTGCCAAGCGAGAAAAAAAAACAAAAACAAAACCCCAGAGCAGCTCCAAAACTGCTTCCAAAATAAATTCTCTCCCCTCTTTAGCGTACATCCGGAGGCGCTGCTCCATGCATGCTAGATTTACTGCAAACCACTGAATGTTCATGGTTCCCTTTCTTTCTCTCCTGTTACAGATTGCCCGACCAAACCATGCACTAGTGGCACTAGCGATTCCGGTGGGAAACGTGAATCAGCCATACTAACAACAGTAGTAACCCTACGGGAGCGACCGAAAGTGACAACAAACAACAGCCACCACCCGGTATCGATGAAGCGCAGCACAACGATGGCTGCATCAGCTACCACCGGAAAGATGACGGCACTCTGCTGCTGCTGCTTTCTTCTCCTACTGCTCCACAGCGCGCTGCTGGTGGACGCGCTGCCCATCACCTCGAAACCGCTGGACAACAATCCGGACCATCTGACGTGGGAGGCGGCCTGGCTGTCGGAGGACAGCCGAGCACCGATGCCGCTCAGCGGCAAGTCGAAAAAAATCACCCCGAAATCGATCTTTATCACCCCGTTCCTGAACAGCTACAATACGTCCGCCTGCCCGCCGGACTACAAGGTCGACTACAACGGCAAGTGCATCCAGGTGGTGAGCATCAACACGGCCGACATACTGGTGACGAAGCTGCAGAGCCTCTTCTCCCAGCACGGGGACGGCGGGGGCAGCAATGGCGGTGGTACCGGTGAGGATGATTACGATTACGATTACGATTCGACCGGACCGTTCCATGTGAACCTGCCGCTCAGCATCGATCTGCCGCCGGAACCACCGCAGCAGCAAGCGCCCGCCGCTATGCCGGCAACTCCCCAGCTCACGTACAAGGATGTGCCCGGGCCCAGCTTCTACGACAGTGCGATGGTCGATGTGGCGACGGTCGAGCAGGACAAGGCGAAGATAACGACTGTATCGCTAGCCGAGCCGGTCAAACCATCCTCCGAGAAGCCCTTTCCTGCCACGTCCACTGCCAGCGCAGCCGAACAGCAGCCGGTGGTGGACCAAAGCGGCGCCGACAGTACCGACCACAGTGACATCGCCTTTGTTGCGTTCGAAACCCTCCCCAACGGTACGCTGGTCGGTCAGGTCGAGCTGGAGGGAAGCAATAGCACGGTGGTGCAAAGCATATTTGTATCCTCCACTACGGCTGATGTACCGCTGGCCGACGCAGACAGCGCAACGGAGTCTACGGTCGCTCAGCACGCTGGTGGCGCCGGTACAACAACTGATCGTACTGCTGATGCAGCTGCTACGGATGGTGATGCTGCAGTGAGCACCGTACTCACTACGCAGGATGCGCCAACGACTACAGTGCAGCAAGATGAGGGCAGCAGTGCCAGTACTACGGAGCAGGACGAGGATGAATCAACGCTTACGACCGATGTTACGAGTACCACCGAACAGGACGAGTCGGAGATGGAAAATATGAAGCTAGAGCTGGCAGAGGAGCTGCTGCTGATGGATAGCAATCGTAGCTCGCTGGCACCGCTCGATTCATCTACTACGGACTTTACGGACATGGATCTGGATACTGTTCCAACGTCCGAAACGCTACCAAGCGACGAACCGACCAGCACTCATCAAGAACCTATCACCGCGAGCACAACGGTCCCACCGCCCGTGCGCCCACTTCTGCCCATACCTACGAAACCCTCCGTGCAGATCATAACCCCCATCAAAGGGAGCTGGGATCTGGGTATGAAGGGTGGATCGGCTCACCTGTTCGCCGCTAGTCATCATCATCTCATCCAGCAGGATCGCACCACGCGTGCCACACCGGAAACAACGACGCAAGCGATCACCGCCGAACGTTCGACCGAGCAACAACCGACCGTGCTGTCGGTACGCCAAGACTCGAAAGAGGACAGGAAAAACAGCGCAGAGGTGGATCGGCACGAGGCACTGCATGCACTGCGCGAGGCAAACGAGGCAAGCAATCGGTTCGTGTATCACCATCTCCCATCGATGCCATCGCTCCCTTCTTCCACCGCAAAAAGCGAGCCTACTGCAACCGAACTTCCAAGCAGCAGCTTGCTGCAGGTGAGACCGCTCGCTTCGACACCGCCCGCCGGCAACAACAACTATCTCGAACAGTTGCGTAAAATCAACGAAATCGTTGCGGAAAAGCGGCGCCACCAGCAGCAACAGGAGCAGCAGCTCGGTGTCGGTTCGTCCAGCACGCGCATTCGCTTCCCATCGCGCGACGAAGAAACACTAGCCGGTGCGGCAAGCAACAACTATCAGCCGCAGCAGCAGCAGATAGGAAGCGGCGGTGTTCGGTTCCCCGGCTCGGCCAGCAATCGTCTGCCGGACATCTTCCCGAAGAAGTCACCGGACAGTACGACCCAGCGGCCCGCCTTCTGGTGGCTCCCGTCCGGCTGGGAGGTGGACCAGACCGGCAACAAGCCGATGCTGCTACGCTTCTGGTCCCGAATGCCGCTGGTACGTGACAGCTCCCAGCAGCAACCATTGACGACGGGAAGTGCCAGTGATCCTGCTGCGGAGAGCAGCAGCAATCGTTGGCGATCGGCAACAGGCTTCCAGCAGCAGCAGCAGCAGCAGCAAACGCCAGGAACATCACATCCGGTCGCGACGGCACGGGGCAACTCCAAGAGTCCAAGCGAAAGCTTCTACAAGGAGGTGTCCGCCCAGGAGGTGTACAAGGTGATGAACGCCCGACAGCTGAACCATCAGAGCTAAGCCTGCGTGTCCTGTAAAACTCCAAGCTCCCTCTTCCCCCCTCATGCTCACCGCCCTCTTCCCTACTTTTCCCTGAGGGAGGTTTCGTCTCCCCCAGGGAGAGGTGTAGAGGCGGCGCGCAACCTTTACCAAAGTCCACACCAGCAGGCTTCGCAAGTCCAGCTTTAAGTATTACGTAATAATATCCAATGTCTAACCCCCTTTTTTGGCGGCGTACACGCATTACCCCCCACTGATAAGAGCGGTGGAAACTAGGAGATTTTGTGCGTGCGTGCGTGCGTGCGTGTGTGTGCGTGTGTTTGTACAGATTAGAGACGCGTAGAGGATACGCAATCTCACACAGAATTGCTCCGAAGAATTGTGGGGCGCGATAGGACGATAAGCTTTTGTTAGGGTTTAAGGTAGTCATCCCTCCCCTTCCCTTCTTCCAGTCAGTGGTGTGTACATGCTATCAACTACTTCTTTCGCCCATCGCGCGTCTGATCTTTCCAGCTTCCCATTACACCAACCATTCCTCCACAGATGTACTACTCCCAAAAAACCTTCAACCACTACTACTTCTGGGTGTTGCGCCTCCCTCCCCACACCTACCCGTACGAATCAGACAATCTGTGATATTGTGTTTCAAAGTTTTGCTTTCTTATCGAATGGTGTAAGAAAAAATAATGGCAAACTATTTTACAATCTCTCTACCGCTGTCCGCTCTCCCAATTATGCGTCCCAATTTTATGCGTGTTTAACTTTTAAGTCTTATTTTCGCAACACTTTGGAGGTACTTTGTTTTGTATTTGCTTTGCTTTTTTTACATGCTGAAAGAAGGGAAAGAAGCATTTTCAGCTCATGAAAGTGCTAACCTTTCCGTTCCGGATCTTCCAACGAATGGGCATTGGAAATGGGAGGGAAAGATCAGACGTGTATCAAGGTTCATAAGAAATGTTTTGGAGGATACCTGAATGGTAAGAATCGTGTTCCGTAACACTCTACGCTCAGCTCCAGGAAGTCCAATAGTAGGAAGTACTCACAACATGGTAACAGTGTAGAGGAAGTTTCCAGCTGTAGAGCTGTAGCAACCACCAGTACCTTTCGTTCAACGCCGACCAGACTACTACCCTGACTAATTGTACATATTACACCAGTAGCGAACGATATACCATTGTATTAAGACGTTTTATTGTAGTAACAAACGGTTCTAGTGGTTAAGATCTGTATTATTCTATATTTATAGATTTTTTAGTGTACTCACCACCACACACGCACACACACACACATCTAGCAACACACATGAGTTTTATGACGCGGCCAAACTAGAGAGCAACCCTTACCCCTATCTACTTATTATGGACGCACATACTTATACTACGCCACCGAGGTGCGAGATGTTTGTCCCAAGCCCCTCACTGTTACTTATATGTGTTATACTCTATAAACCACTACTTCAGCACAACCGTCGTGTTACGTTGGGAGGGGGCCGGCCGTGTTACGCCGAATAGCCATGTGTGCATTAGAAACTTAAACAAAAACACTTTCGACTAAATTGTGCACACCCTGCACCCTGTCCGTTTTCCCGTTCTTTAGGGAGTCTGTACCACCCCTTCACCCTGTGCAAATTATTAGTAGTAGCTGCTGCAACGCAAAATTGTATCGGATGTATGTGCCAAATATATGTAACTGTGTACATGGATGGGTGTTTTTTGTGTATAGGAGATAGAGCAGAAGTAGATTTTTGCGACCTTTAATGTTCATCGTATTTAATTCCTCAGTAGGAAGGAAGCCAGGATTGATCAAGCTTTTGTAGTACGTAATGATGATCATCGAACCACGAACAGCGGTGTTCTAGTAACAGCGTCTGTCAAGCATCACACCGAGCCAAAGTGCTCCCCTATATGTGTTTTCCACTCTGTTCTAATTGTACAATTCTTTCCCACTCCCCAACTACGTACTTTCTCCGTTGTAAGTGTTTAAGATGTGTTACGCCAAACGTAAGACGCGATGCGTCTTATTAGCAAGTGTGTGTGTGTGTGTGTCCCGCATCCGCACTATCTATCACCGTTTGCAAAATGAGTATTGATGTTTAACCGTGTAGCGTAGGGTAGACTAGCAGGTAGAACTGTCTCTGTATATACTGTTGTCGCTATGGAGCAAGCACGAGCGGCAACAAAACCCGTCACGCTTACGTACACGAAGCAGGAAGGTTATTACGTATGTATGTGTGTACTGCGTTATCATTGAATATAACGTCATATGGTTCGTGTTTTACCTTGTGTAATAACCTCTCTGTAGCCTAGCTGCTGTATCTCTCGATGTCGTGACAAGCGTCCTATTGTAGGGACACCATCTTGATGAATGGTTAGGGCCACGCGTAATACACGCGAGTGCTGGTAGTATTCGAACGCACGCAGCAGCGACAACTCCTTACATTAATCCCGGAGCGATGCATACGCCTCCCAATAGCCGTTAAACGCACAGATGAAGAAAACGGGATATATGGTGGCTCTGTATGAGCGTGTGACGTATGACGGGTGTCTAGACGGCAACGATAATGGCACATTATCTAACGCTCCCCTTTTAATAAACGCTAAAAACAAACGTATATAGCAGGACTATTTTAGAAGAAAACCAACCCACACACGCAGCACACGCACTCACATTGCCGAGTGAGTAAGTGGCGAATGTTTTGGGATAACAGTACTCTACCAGTCTAGTATCTCCTAGAAGGAACGCATAGTAGACACATGACTACCGGTCATTACTTACAGAACAGAGCCGTAGATTTAAATCACAAAACACACACGTACAGAAATCAACAAAAGAAGAAAACTATCGTAAAATTGATCGTTGTCGTGTATTTGATTTTGGATGAAAATGATGACAAAACACACTGGTCACCATCAGGGTCGTTGCTTACAATAATTGTCCCTTAAACGTATCTCTCCATTCTTACATTAGTACGGTACGGCATTAAGTTCTTCGAGTTGAGCGTAGCGATTGCGATCATTCTCTTTGGTACTTGGTAAACGCTAAGAACACCTGCTCCAGGCTCGTTTGTCCGATCGAGTAATCCTCAATGTTGAGCTGCTGCTTCGCCTGCTCCATCACGCCGAAGATCTGCGACCATTTCATGCTGTTAGAGCGGATGTAGTACGTCAGTAGGTCCTGGTATTCCTCTCTGGAAAGAAAATGAAGTCGTTAGTGAATTCCTCCAGTGTCAACTGGAGTCTCCTCTCCGCTTCCACTTACTTCAGGTGGGAATCCGGAAACTTCGCCACAATGTGATCCTTAATGCTCTGCAGATCAAGCGTATCGCTTTCCTTCCCCTTGCCACCACCATCGACCCGCTTCGCCTTGATCGTCAGCACGAAACCCTGCGAGAACTTGTTCTTCAAGTGCTGCGTCGAACCAATGCACTTGAACTCCCCGTTCACCATGATGGCCAGCCGCGTACACAGTGCCTCGCACTCCTCCATGCTGTGTGACGTCAGTACGATCGTTTTGCCACTGTCCCGCACCCGGCAGACACCGTTCCAGAGGTTGCGCTTCGCCCCCGGATCCATACCGGACGTCGGTTCGTCCAGGTACACGACCGACGGATTGCCGAGCATCGCGAGGGCAGTGCTTAGCTTGCGCTTGTTGCCCCCGCTGTACGCTTTGACCTGTTTGTCCAGATGCTTCTCAAAGCCAAACTCCCGCGCCAGGTACATACTGACGGTGGGGATATTGAACCTCGGCACGCCACGCAGCAGCGAGAACAGCTTTAACGTTTCCCGCCCGGTAAGATCTTCGATCAGTGCATCAAACTGTGGACAGTAACCGATATGCTGGTGGACCTTTTTCAGCTCACTCTTCAGGCTGTGACCCTTGATCCAGGCATCGCCAAACGAGATCGTCTCATCGCCGGACAGCATCTTGAAGGTGGTCGTCTTGCCCGCTCCATTAGCACCAAGTAATCCAAAGCATTCCGAGCTGTGAAAGGAGGATGATACGTTACAAAACGAATCTTAATGCGATGATCTTCATGTCTCTTACCTGTTGATACCAACGCTCAGCTGATTGACGGCCAAGAACCGATTGTAGTACTTGGTCATCTCATGCGCCACCAGATTGGTGCGCGCCCGTTCCTCCACCGTCATGGCAGCGATCCGTTCCTTCTCCCTTGCCACATCCGAATCCATCTCCCGCGAACCGTCACCCGTGTCCGCTTTGAAGTGTTTGCGATGGTACCACTCGCGTCCCTTCTGTACCAGCAGCTTTAACACCTTAAAGTCGAGCAGCAACAGTATCGCAAAGTAGGCGACCGTCATCACGAGACAGTAAAACAGATGTCGCCCAATACCGGGCCGTTCCCATTGGTAGTAGTACAGTCCCTCCTCGCAGATGGGCAGCGGGGTTACACCCGGCGGTCGTACCGCATCACACGCATCGATCGTAACGGACATATGGCTTAGATTGACGATCGCATCGCACAGTGCAAAGTGTGGAAAGATCAGGAACACGTTCGATAGGACGTCCGAGAGCTCCTCCAGCTCGAACATGTCCGTGCCGAGCAGATACACAAAGATGAACAGTGCCGTCCCGGTGACGATGTACGCTACGCTTATGCGGATGAAGGCGGCCGGTGCTACATTGTAGTACAGCGTTACGATGTACGTCAGGGGTAGCGCAGGCACCCCAACGAACAGGAACACCGAGTAGAACCGGAACACTTCGCCGCCGGTACTGAAGCCCGGTTCTTGGAAGATTGCCACGGTTACGATGATAAAGATGCACACGAACGCGTACGTTAGGTAGTCCCAGATGAATCCCGTGAACCAGTAGGTCAGCCGGTTGACACCGCTGACGAGCTGGAGCAGTTTCGCTTTGGTGACGCGTTCGCGAATGTAGAAGATGACGTAGAAACCCACCACGAACGACATTGCGAAGCCGGTGTAGTACGCCAGCTGGAAGCCTAGATTGTTAAACGCACGCATCAGTTGAAGCTGAAATTGGAAGGCAAGAAGACGTGATTATTGATGAATCACGAAACTAGTGTTGGGGAAGTCTGATTCACAGCAGGAATCCTAAATAATCAATATGCCAATAATTGAGTTCAATCAATGATTGTGAGATTTGCTTGAAGCTTTAGATACGTAAATCTTTAATACCGCATTAATTTGCTAGAAATTTATAACACTTCTCAGACTTAAATCATTTAAAATGTCAAATCTCTTAATTCTTCAAATATTTCTGATTCACCAGTTCCATAATCCAACATTCAACACGCGACTGGTATTCTTCATAATATGATATTTTTAATTTCTAAAACCAAATCTCCAAAATCCAACAAGACTCACCCTCGTTTCATCCGTGTACGGCAGTGGGAAGTTCGTGATGGAAATGTTATACCCTCGCGTTCCCGTAAACGTCGTAAGCAAAGCGTTGTGCATCATCTGCAACGCGACCGGTGGTGAATGGAGTGCCTCATTGTTAAACCAAGCCGTCAGATTGTGGTTCAAGATGCCGGCCCCCACGATAAACTGCCGATTGACCATCATCAAGTTCAGGTCGGCAAAGTGCAGAAACACGTCCTCCATCCAATCCACGATTCGTAACGGTATGCTTGGCATACTGCGAAACAGCTTCATGTAGTTGTCCAGAATCCTAATGAAAAATATGAGAGTACAATTCTTTAATATTTCAACCATTCTAGCATAACTGGTTCATCTTCTTACTGTTGTTGGAGTGGATCAGCTTGATCATCCGGTTCGCGCTGTATCAACGTCAAGGAGGGATTGTAAAATCGCAGCCCAAGGGCGCGCGGTGGCATATCGCCCGAACCGCCCCAGTTCCGCACCACCGCAATCGTTACCGCCACAAAAAGCACCGGTATCAGTACCTGCACTACCAGCAAGAACCAGTTCCTGTACGTCTGGTAGATCTTCTTCAGGAATAGTGCCCAAATCTGATACACGAATAGCCGCCATCCTTCCAACAGCTCATAGTCATCAACCGTAGTGCGTGACTCAAGGTCCGTCCCGGTGCTGTACGAGTGCAGGCTGTGCAGACTGGCCTCCTCGCCCACCTGCGACACACCGGTCGAGTCGGAACCAACCTTCATAAACACCTCCTCGAGCGTGGTAAGTGATATGCCAAAGTCACCGATGCACAGCTCCTCACCACGCTTTTCCAACTCTTCCAGCATCGTTTGAAAGCCGCGCGCATGTTCCTCCTGCAGCAGGTACGACAGCTCCGAGCCGACGTTCGACTCCACCTGTATGGGCGGGATGTGCTTGCGCAGTACCTCCGTCACCCGGTCCACATCACAGTCCGGCTGCTTCACGCATATCAACCGATAGCCAACGCCGTACTTTTTCTTCAGGAAAAACGACGATCCAACAGCCTTCAGCTTACCGTCCGCCATGATCGCGATACGATCGCCCAGCATGTCCGCTTCGTCCATGAAGTGTGTCGAAAGGATCATGGTGCGGCGCGTCTTCTCTGCGATCAGTAGATCCCACAGCGCACGTCTTGCAGCCGGATCCATGCCGGACGTTGGTTCGTCGCACAGCACTACCCGCGAGCCGGCACATAGGGCGATACCGACACAGAGCTTTCGCTTCATACCACCGGACAGGCTGGACGAACGGACATCCGCCTTGTCCACCAGCTCTAGCGCTTTAATGTACTTGTCAATTTCGTACTGGGCTTGCAACTTCGAGAGCCCTTTCAGACGTCCGTAGAAGTACAGATGTTCACGCACCGTCAGTCCATCGAAGAGGATGTTGTGCTGTGGACAGTAGCCAAGCGATAGCCGAACCGATTTCATCTCCGTTCGTATGTCGTGTCCCCAGATGATGGCCGTGCCGGAGCTGGGACGCTTCATACCCGTCAGCATCGACATGGTGGTAGTCTTGCCGGCACCATTGTGTCCCAACAGGGCCGTTATTTGTCCCTCGAACATGTTGAACGTTAATCCCTCGACGGCAATCTTCTTGTTGGAGTAAACTTTGCGAAGTTCGCGGATCTGTATGCGGGGGATGCGTCCTTTCGGCTCTGCCTCGATGTTGTCGTTCATTTTACTGGAAACACTTTGACTTACGGGCTCTGTGGAATGATCAAATTACGATCGTTAAAGTAACTGTTTGCCTCTACATCTATGCATTGCTACTTACCATCGGAGGATGGTCGTTCACCGCACCAGAAGCGCTTCGTCACAAAGAAGTACCACGGTTGCGCTAGCCCAAAGTCTCCCGGGAACACCTGCTCAATGTAGAGCGTAATCAGCATGTAGATCGCCGCATTGCCAAGCAACATTAGCAGCATCTGCCCAATGTTGATATCATCCACATCGCTATCGTGAAACAGTGTCGACCACTGAACGCCCTGCGTAGTGCCTTCGTACACACCGACCAACCGCATCGCGAACCCGATCGCAGAGTTGAGCAGCAGCGCCGATCCAAGTTTCTGCGAGACTGTTAGGTTGCGGTAATCCTGCACCATAATGATGTACGGTGCAAACGCCAGGAACCAGATGATGGCCGCAACAGCACCGCCCGAATTAGCCTTAGAAAACAGCGTACTCAGCATGAAGGAGAAGGTAATGATCGATATGCCGTACACGAAGAAGATCAACCAGATCACACCGGCATCGGAGTACGTCAGCACAGAAACGTTCGGCGTCGAGTACCAGGGCACTTTCAGGAACAGCACTACCAGCCCGATCGAGATCTGCGTAAACACGAAGCACTTGACGAACCAGGAAGTCCACAGCACCCAGTTCTGGAGGCCCATGATCTTCATCGCTTCCTTGATCTGTTTCTCCTTCTCGAACAGAATGTTCTTCACGATGCTGATGCACGGATAGATAAACGCCAGCATTACCGAGATCGGCAGAAAGGTGGTTAAGCTCGAGGGGAAACTATCCTCCCGAAACGGGGGATATGGAAACCGTTGCAGATACACGTCCGGTATCGGGTCGGGGATCGTTTTGAACTGTTGCGCGAACGATTTGAAGATAAAGTGCTGCAGCGTTAGGAACCCTTCGCGGAAGTAACCGGGCGATGGTCCACCATCGCTTTCCTCGGCAAACCGGGCACCACCGTCGGGGCGCGAGCCCCAGCGTCGATCCGTCTGCCAGCTATGCCCGACGGTGAACTGTGACCGCTGTTCACCCGGAAAGCGTAAGCGGTAGTTTAAGCGCTGCGGTAGCGTGCTCGATCCATTCAGCCGTATGTCGAACTCTACACCAGCGAACGAGTTCGTACCGAGCAGGAAGTCTTGCAGGGCAGACCCATTCGGGAGGGGCTGGAGCTCCAGATTCATCCACTCACCGACCGGCTCCATGAGGGTGCGGAGGGCAGGCCCGTTTGGGGAGTAGGCGAGAGTGTCTTGGAACGGTATGACCAGGTTCCTCCTGGGGGATAATGAGGGTATATGACAGAGGATTGTATTAGTTTTAGTTGTTTAATGTTTCTTTATGGTTTTATAATTGAGAAGTTCATATGATGAGGATAAACATAAAGTTCGATGGCCTTTTAAACCGTTTTCACATCTTCTTCTGCTTAACGACCCTCATTAGCTCATTGTTGGGGTGTCTTGTTGTCAGTATGTTTATAACGTTTATATACTGGGCAGTAAAATCAACTGAAGGGGCTACTAAATATTATTGAAAAAACCCCTTTATTGCGAATGTTTTGTATAATTGGCTATCATTCAAGGCAATAATTGAGGTTTTAACGATGTCATTGGCTCCTGGCTGAGATGCTCATCAAAATCACCAATTGGACAAAACAATTATCATAATAACATTGCATGAGATAACTCTCACATTAATGAAACAAATTGAAACATATAGAAAAATCAATTTATCCATGGAAAAGTTATAAGGTGTCCACGATATCCAAAACAACAGGAACAATACCCAATAGACATTTTCGAGTTCTAAAATCGGGATTTCGAGCTATTTCCCTTAAACTGGTACCTTAAACTTCCCTTAAACTGCACCAGTTTAAGGGATTTTTCCAATTCCCTTTAAAATCGACTGTGAAATGTATTTTTCGATGCTTTCTTCTCTATCTTTTGGGAAATTATGTTTCCATTTCTTATTACTGGTCGTATAGTCATTTTATACAAAAAACCATCGAATTTTCACCAAAATACGCCGTGTAAAAGTACCTTCTTTTTTCGCCAAATATTACAACAAATTAATCTTAAACGAATTGGACGCCATCATCATCCAATAAAAGAAGGTCATTCGCACGCACAAACGAAACACTGACACTTTTTGACACTTTTTACACGGTTTATCACACACAAATCCACATATGTTGGTATCTCGAGCAACATTCGAGCAGATCATGGTTAAAAATTTAGTACAAATGTTACTTCCCGCACAACAAAATCGAGCAGTTTTTGAGCTCCGCCGAAACCGATCGAGAAAGCGTACAGAAACGTCCGAAGAACCGATCGAGGCTCTTGATCGATTGAAGCGTTTACGATCGTTCGAGAGAGCGCGCTGTATGTGTTTATCTCTTTCTGACAAAAAAACTACCGTGTTGGCGCAAAAATGATTGCCGAAAAATAGTTCACAAACACGATCTCTTTCTTCCCTCCTTCCCCTCTTCACCATCCTTTCACCTCGCTTTATCATTATTGGTTCTTGCTCTCTAGCTACATTGAGCGAGAGGAAGTTTTCGATCGCTTTGCGCAACGGGTTGGGTACGTTAATTGTTCTAAAAGTTTGAAAGATGTTCTAAAATATTTGAGCTTTTTTCAATCGTTCGTTGTGCTCTGTTAGAATTCAAACATTGAATTTGTTCTGAAATAACATTCAATCATTAATAAAAAACCTTAACCAAACATATCATTTTATCATCAAAATCTGCAGTTATTTTTTGTTTAATTTTTAAAGTTTTAGTACAGAAGAGTTTTAGAAATTCTAACATATTCCTTTGATTTTTTGCAAGATTTCTACTAATCCACTCTCACTAGCTAACTGTCAAAAATGTTAAAAAAAGCACTTAATGTTACAAAATGCAATATTAGCCATGATTCAATCGACCAAAAATATCCCCGTGTGTACTACACAGCGACACAATGGAAAGCTATTGATCCCCATCTGAATCTTATCTCGCTTCCTCACTGTGGCTTAGCATACCGACGGGTTTTTTTTTCAAACACTAATTATTTCCCCCCTTTTTTGTTTTGCAAACTCGATAAAACGACCCCTGCCCCACGCGACACAATGACAAAAAAACATGATTGTGGTAAGAATGGACAGTCGATTCGATATCTGTTTCACCACACTAATCCTTACCTGATAGCGGTAAAGTTGGTGATATCCAACGGCTGGTAGACGGAAACGTGCGGGACGTGCTCGATTTCGGTTAAACTGCGCAGCCCCACCATCAGCAGCATGAACAGGGGTGGAATGAAGATCTCTACCAGGCTGGACACTTTGCTTCTCCAGTGTAGTAGAAAGTTCTTCCAGAGAAGCAGCACGAACTTGCCCCAGCCGGACGTACCGGCCGGTTGGGTGAGCGTTGTCGCGGCCGCCGTACTGGTCGATTGAGCCGTTAGGATGGCCATGGTATTTTTGTTTTATTTTTGGAATTAGTACACTTTTAGTTCAATAAGTAGATTATTGGGACACTTGTTGTTTGTGGTTATACTTAGGGCACACTGTTTTTTTTTGCACTACTGTTGTTATTCGTTTTTTTTGTGGATGAGATTAAAGAGCAAACTGTAGTACGACACTGATACTGACAAGGACACTGTTTCAATCTCAAACGATCGCTTTGGGGTTTCCTTTTTGGGGTTATACTGCAAAAAACACTCTTAGTAATAGCACGTTAACGGCACTTAAGTATTCTTATATTGCACTTTCAAATCACAAAACACTCACTTTACCATGCGCACCGTACAACGCGCTACGGCGCATGCGGTGCTAGCACCGAAACCCCAGCCCTTCAGATAGCCGTACTGCTTGCCTCGATGGTCAACCACAAACTAACCCGTCACACCTAGTTCAATTTCCGGGCAAAACCGCCTAGCTCACTCATATCCAGCCCTAAGGCACATCGGAGATAAGCTAACTCTGTAGCTTGCGCCCTTCCTCTCTTTAGCCGATATGAAAAACCTCACTTTTTTGCTTACAGCCTGCCAAAAAATGTAGTCCAACACGGTAAGATGGTGTACAAAATTTCAGATGGATAAATTGATAAAGTTTGCGCCACATGATAAGGTGGGCACGATAAAGTAGCCGACATCAGACAGACCGGTAGCGAAATCAGCAGCGCTGAAGCCACAACAGCTGCTGCTGGTGGTGGTACAGGTGACAGTGAAGCAATTGCGTCGACTACGGTGCATCTTCCACTTCCCTCGTATTGATGGGTTGACTATTGACGGGGTTCAGGTATTCATGGCTTTGAGAATTACTGATTTATGGGACAGCAATAAGTGGGGCAGTTTAGGTTACAGCACCACATCACAAAGGTATTGTAAAGAAGTACTAAAACACGTGTGATGTGCGCACGTTTTACGGATCTTTGTGTCTCTGCGGAAGGTTTCCGGTATTGGGACAGAGTTGATTTATCTTAGTTTTTTTCCACTGTAATGTAGTAGCATTTTAGTGTTGTTTATAAAGCTTCACTATAACACTAAAATGTAAGACAAACTCTTTTGAATACATGTTTGTGGTAGAATAAGGAAAGATTATATATTACGAAGTATTAGAACGATTAGGTGATAATATCATCATTAAACCTAGAGACTGACTTCTTCATAAAGCATGCGTTGTAGATAATCTCATAAGCTTAAATAATTTCACAACGGAAGGTAAACCGATTAACTTGATGACTAAATATCATATCAATTAAGTAGTAAAATTTTCAATAAGCAATCAAATTGATGATGGCACCTCCAGGCACCAAGCTGTCTGCATAGAGATAACGTTCCGACAGATGACCCAAGCGCCACAGATTAAGCTTAAACGACTGGAAAATCGAATATCCATAGAAAAAAAACAAAAGCTCAATAGCTTCAATGGTTTGCTCAATAGATGGCGCATTACGACTCATCATTAGATTGCTTGCCTTTTCTTGCAATGTGTTTCGAGAAGCCTCATCTAATCAGGACCTATTTAGCCTTCTAACTTTCCGAGCAAAAATCTATATGAATGGACGTTTGGTCAGATACATGGGTGTCAATCGACCTTTATTCAAATCTCACTTGCTTCTGTACAAATGGTTCACATTGGAGTTTAGTATTTAAACAATCGTATCGCCGTTTTAGCTCTAGCAACGTATAACTTCAATGCGAAACCATACAACAGTACAGAGGAAATGAGAAAGGTCTCCTCCAAGCGAGAAAGCTCCACTGGTTGGGTTTCCCACAAACAGATGGCGCTACCAGCTTTTTCCTGTTTTTTAGAATGCATGAGTCGTTTGCCGTCTGCTAAACGACGACTTTCTATATTCCGTTTAGGTTGAAAGCTTGAGTCGTTTAGAACCCGTTTAGTGGTCGTTTAGTGGATTTGTGGCTCTTGGAGAACCAAACCCTAGCATTGCGAGTTATGATGGCGGGTAGAACGCGTATGTTACTACCACGGACCACAGGTTGAATACCACAGGACATTGACTTTGTAAAGCAGTGATTTTATAAAGCTACCAAGATTTTTGAGACCAAGACCTGTCATTTTTTGATATTCTTTTGAAAAATCTTGGTTTCAAAAATAATTGGTCGCAAAAATCATTGGTCACAAAAAACTTGGTCACAAAAATCCTTAGTCACAAAAATTTTGGTCGCAAAAATTCTTGGTCACAAAAATTTTGATTGCAAAAATCCTTAGTCACAAAAATCTTGGTCGCAAAAATTATTGGTCACAAAAATCTTGGTTGCAATAGCTCTTGCACACAAAATCCTCTCCAGAAAACAAGAAAGCTTTCGCTCTATCAGATCCGACACTCTTGTTACATAAAACGAAAGAAAAATGCTGAGTTTGCTCTTTTTGCAACGGCCCGACCAATTGTTCCTTCGTGTAAACACGCCCTACGAGGTCTATACATGTAGTAAAACCGTCGCACCGTCCTGTACACACCTCGATTCCCGTTTCTCGTAGCTGTCAAAACACTTTGTTTTGTTATTGTTCTCGTCATTCTTTGTTTGGAATTATTCAGCACAAAAAAGTACGAAAAGTCCCCCGACAACCGGCAGCGGCATAGTTCCTTTTGCCATGTCAGGGTTAACCTCTCTTCCTGCCTGTTTCTGTTAAGTGATTCAAACATTCTTTTCACTTCGTTGACTGTGTGTTTTTTTTTTGTGAGACCTACGAAAATAAAAAAAGTCAACTCTACGCGTTCAACAGCGCGGTGTGTGCCATCGGACATCAATCACCACCACCACACAAACCACAATGTCGTCCGAGTTACAGCACGAAAATCATCTCATTCAGCTGCGTGCAAAACTGAACGAGCGTAAAATTAAGCTATGGGAGGTGCCATACATGCAGGTGGAAGGTGATGAGCAGCGGCACAGCAACGGCGACGAGATGCTCCGGCTGGCCGAACAGTTCGGTGCCGAGCTCGGTATTGCGACCGAGCTCTGCCTCCAGACGCTGACCGCACTGCAGCGGAATGCGCTGGACAAGCTGCAGTCGAAGGATGAGTTCCAGCGGACGGGCCTCGCGACGGTGCGTGTCCGTGCACCGACCCAGACCGGTTCGAACCGGGAGTTTGAGCTGAAGGTGCAGGTCACGGAAACGGGCGGCCAGCTTTGCGAACTGATCGGACAGCGGCTGTCGCTCGATGCTCGGAAGTGAGTGGGAATGATTAGGTTAGGAATGGAATGGGTGAACTGGAATAGTGAGATGCTTTTCTTTGTGGTTATTTTTAGAATTAAGCTGGTATGCTCGGGCAAGATCATAAACGGAGTGCGTACACTCCAGGAGCAGAAGGTATCGAACGGGGCCACCGTGATGGCCCTGGTGATGGCGTGCAGCGAGGAGGAAGCGAAGCGCGAATGCTCGACGTACGATCGGGTGCACAAGATTCGCTCCGATGCCGAGATGCTGATCAACGAGAACGATAGTTCGAACTTTCTGAGCGTAAGTAGCGTATATAATTATACGAAATAGTTTGAAAATCCCAAACGTTATCCAGGAACGCTCTTGCACTAGCTTGACATAAAAACATCGAATATTTAACCTATATAATGTAAATTCATGCTGGAATGATTCGGAACAAAATGAAGCTTTTTTTGTTCTGTAAAATGAAACACAATGATGCAACAAATGATGCAACCGGTTTCAACATTTTAGCTGCAATGTATGTGTTATTGCCCGTGGAATAGACGTTTATGGGAGTTTCGTGTTGAAGTAGTAATTTAAAAAAAATTAATACTTAAATTTCATGAATTCTGTCAGTTGTGTAACGATCGGTTTAACGATCTTCTCCGCACGTTTACTTTTCTTTACCATTCAGTTCCGCTGTACATTCCTGGCACAAATGTAATGTGTCTTATTCAATTGATTTGACCAAAATTTACTTTATTCTACGCTATATTAGCTCTCAAAATATTGTTTGTATAATGAAAATGATGTTGATTGTGGTGATAAGTTCCACCTCATAGCCCAACCCAGGTTTATGAAAGAAGGAATCTTATAAGAGATCAAAACTTGCATAAATAAATGTTCAAAGCTGAGTAGTATTGCCCTGTTAGCGACCTGTATTACCTAGGAGACTTCCTGAAGCTTAATTTTTAAAGCGTGCCCTACTCAAATTTTATTTATATTTATTCTGACAATCTAATAATATTACTGAATCAATCTAATATACTGATATTATTGAATGCCTGAAGGACAAAAATGGCCAAAAAAAGGTTTACATTCTACAATTGTCTAAAAAGCGTCTTAAAACAAGACTCTAGGAAGTACACACGCATGAAAAATTATAAGAAATACATGCTTAAAGCTACTTTTAGAAGAATCATTTAACCAGTGCAGCAAAATGTCATGAGTCATCACCAATAAAAACAATGAACATATCGGTGGTAGCTTTATGCTCAATGCTGATACTCAATGAAAGTGCGTCATGACATGTCAAACGCGACGTGCGAGTGCTTGAGTCAAACGCGAAACGCTGACTGACAAGCTGAGCATAACCATGACTTTTTTTCTGGCTGTGAACAGTGCTGCCAAATGCCACTGTTTCAGTCATCAACACTCATGACTGAAGCGAAGCTCTAATCAACTCGCGTACACAACTGAGATGATCAGGGGTAAGACTCAAACAGTTGGTGGTCCAATCACCTGCTTGATGACATTTCGTTTAGCACCCAGCTCTTGATCACTCACTTGGTCAGGACATTTTCTGTCCACGCCGCAGATCTCTCATGACAGAAAATGTCGCGACCAAGTGACTGACCAAGACTTGGTTGCACAAAATGTCACCAAGCAGGTGATGGTCGCATCAACTGTTTGAGTCTCATCTCAGATCATCACAGTAGAGTTCATGACGCTGACATTATTTTGTTGCAGCCAGAATTTGTCATGACTATGTCAGTGACATTTTGCGGAACTGATCACAGCAAAAAAAAAGTCATGACATAGTGACTGACCAAGCGTTGGTCGCAAAAATGTAACGAAGCATGCATTGGCCACACCAATAGTTTTGAGTATTACCTCTAATTATCACAATTGAGTACGTGACGCTGACATGGATTTTGTGACATTGACATTTTGCAGCACTGCATTTAACTATTAAACCACTCACACATCCTTTCCACTGTACTCTCCAGATTGAGGACCAATCAGGCAATGCGATCTTTCTGCCAAAGAATGAAAAGCAAGCACTCCTCATGGGACTCACCCTGTACGAGAAGGGCAAGGCGGCAATGAAGGCGGACAGCTGCGAGGAAGCGCTGCTGCTGCTGCTGGAAGCGGACCACGACTTCCGGCACTGCAACTCCCAGCTGCTGAACGTGGTCGACAACTACGCACTGCTCAACCTCGACATTGTGTGGTGCTATCTAAGACTGAAGGTTTGCGACCGTTTCGCCTTCAAATTGCCGTCATGTAAACATTATCGTTTTTCCTCCCCCCGCAGAACCTAAACCAACTGCCCGACGCGGAGGAGCGGCTGAAAGTGTGCGAGCTCAAGTTCCAGCAGAGCTACGGCAAAAACATGGCCCGCGTCGCGGCAATCCGTGGCGAACAGTCGAACGAGAAGATACTGCTCGTGCGGCTGCACCTGCTGAAGGCCGTCCTGTACTTCCACCAGAACAAGCGCGACGATGCGCGGACCATGTTCCGGGTGGTGGAAACGGAGCTGCTGAAGCTGCGCATCGACGACGACTGTCTGAGCCGGCTGATGGAGTGTGGGTACGGGATGAAGGAGTGCCGCATAGCGCTGCGCGCCTGCTCGAACGACGTGGAGGCAGCGATCGAGTTCATCCACAGCCAGCGCGAGACGCGCCGGGTGAACGAGCGGCGCTCGGAGCGGGAACGCCAGCTGTACCGCACGATCGGGCATGACGCGGCGGAGGGCGCCGATACGCCGCGGCTCAAGCTCGAGCTGGTCGATCAGCTGATGGAGATGGGCTATCCGGAGGAGCTGGCGGCGCTGGCGCTGAAGCGAAGCGCGAACGACATCAACGGTGCGCTGAACGAGCTGGAACGGAACGGGGAGGCGCTGCAGGCCGAGCTGCTGCGCACGGTGCTGGTGGACGAGGAGCTGCAGGCGAAGCTGGAGGCGCTCGGGTTCGGTGGGCAGGTGGCCCAGGTCGCCCTGAAGCTGATGGCAAACGATTACGACCGCGCTACGAACTATCTGCTCACGAACGTGCAGAACGGACGGTGCAGTGAGGGTTTGCAGCGTGCGATCGATGTGCTGGAGCGACAGGGCAGTAGTAGTAGTAGTCGCAAAGGAAGTGTATCGGAAGGCACGGACCAACAACTGGCGGCGGCGGCGGCGGCGGCTTCCGACCAGCAGCCCTCGACGAGTAAACGAACCACATCCACCTCATCCGACACTTCCGCGGACGAGGCGAAGAGGCAGGAGCGAAAGCGCAAGAAGGAAATGCTCGACCTGCTGTTCAAGAGCTTCTCGCAGGACATACGCACGACGGCCGATGCGCATCTCGATCTGCCGCTCGACGAGGAGATGAGCCTGCTGGAGCAGTACAAGAAGCTGCTCGGGATGGAATGACCCAGAAGCGAAGTCGGTGCCAAAAGTGTTGCTGGAAGTGTTCTTACTGGGGTTGAGCGAACAATTTGCCTTATTTTTTTTGTTGTTGTCTGCGTAGATGTACCTGATGTCTACATGGGAGGGGTTTTACACAGGGACAAGATGGGGAAGGGGCCAATGTTGTTTTGTCTTCCGGAAACAGGATAACCATCCACCGCTATTCCCTGTATTACCAATACAATTTACAAACGATTGTAAAGAGAGCAACTTTGCTGGAAATATTTTAAAAGATAAGCTCCATTTTATTGTGTTTTAATACTTTTTTTTAAATTTCTTTTCTCCTTTATAAACACTATTTATCCAATTATTCGGTCTCTTTTTCATAATACGGAACCAAATTTTAATCTGTTTTAAATTGACTCTTGTTGCTTCCCTACTTCTGTCGCCGAATCTGTTGTTTCACTTACTTTCCAAATAAAAGTGCATGTTCTCTTGATGTATTACAGCAATTGTTTGTAACTTTGACTACGGAAGAAATAAATAAAATACGTCATATTAGATTTTTGTTAATTTTGGTCTTTTCTACAAAAAAAAAAAAACGGATTGTTGATTAATTTGAAGTGCTGAACGGTGAATAAATGAAAAATGACAAGATAATCAATATTGTTGGTAGTTGGCAAAAATGATGATAAAATTAATTTTAGTATCTTTCCTAAGAGAGGGTTTTCCACGGTCAGTTCATATGATTTTTTGATGCATTCCCACGATTTTTTTATCCTATCCCATAGATGTTTGGCTCGTCCCCATAATTTATTGGTATTTTCCGGTTGGAAACGGCCAAAAAATCGTGAGATCCCACCAAAAATTGATTGGAACCAATAAATAAATCGTGGGAAACGCTGTAAAGCATTATTAGTTTTGGTAAGAAAAATCCAACAAGAAAACCGAATATTTATTTAATTAAAGTCATTGCTTAAATACTAGCGAGAATTGGTTGGCTCATTGTGACAAAAATGGAAGTGAGAATCGTGCAAAATTTATCTAAACTTGTTTAACAATGGAATTCCCCTTTTTTCCAGCAACCCAAAGTAACGGTCATAAATTCAAAATCATTACGAAACCATCTCCCTGTCCTTGTTTTTTTTCGCTTGCTCCTTTTTGCTCGCTTTCTCTAAACACGCTCCATCGCTTTCTCTCTCACTCCGGCCCGTCGGCGTGGCGTCCCTTTTCCGCGTCGCTTTTTTGCGAAAACCGATTCAAATTCGATTCAAATTCGTTTTCTGCAACCAGGCGAGCATCCATCGCAGCAGGCAACAACGGAGCCACGCACACGCACGCTCTGTATGTGTGTGACCGCTGTCTGTATCGTGCTCTCACTCGCACTCTCGCGCTCTTGCTCTTTTGTTTGCACGGGCGGCCGAGGAAGCGTGCCTGCTGAGATTGCTGCCCTCCTGGTGCTTGTTTTCGGTTGCCGCATTGAACAAATACAGCCACGCGCATCACACGGGGCGCGTGTGTGTAGAGCGCTGAGGCGCGCGCACGCCACTGCGAGTGTAGTTGCTACGTCCTGTATGTGTAGAAGCCAGCGAACAGGGGGGCATGCGAATTGCAAGCCGACTGCCCGGGTTCGCGCGAAAACAGCTGTGTTTGTGTGTGATGGACGTGAAAGAGCGAGTGGGAGATAGCCGGAAACAAGAGATTGCGCGCAATTCGGCGAACATACGCAAAACCACGTGTTGCTTGTGGCGGGTTTTATTGGCGACAAACACTGCGCAAAACGCAGAGCACAAATTTAAATGCTTTATTCAACATTATTCATTCTTTCATTATTGTCAATTTAAAGACACACCAATTTACAAAAGTTTCAACACAATTTATTTCACGTATAAAATGAAGAATGTTAATCACGGAATTCTCGTAGCAGAACATACTGTTCTGTCATTTCCCTTGGTTTGGTAACAAATCGTTATATTCGTTTTCTTCACAATGTTATAAAATGCTGCTCTCTCTCTCTCTGCTTTGTACTGTTTCTATTTTGGGGGTTGTTGGAGTTCATCTTCTACAAACGTTAATCGCATTAAAAACTAATTTACCTCTTTCTCTCTTTCTCTGCAGTCAGAAGGAAGACACCACCCCGTTCCTAATTCAACCCGAGAAACACACCGTCCTCGTCCTCCGCATCGGAATCGTCCTGCAGCGTCTGCTCGGTCCCCGACCCTACACTATCGACCGAGCTGCTGTCCAGGTGGGCCCGCAGCAGATCCTTCCACCGATTTTCCTTCACCATTTCATCCGAGCTGGAGTCACCGGCACCACCGCCACGACCAAACTGGACCCAGCGCAGCCGTTTGCTGCCGAGCGTGTCCAGCGTGGGCCATCGCAGCCCCGGTACTAGCTTGCGCAGCCGCAACACTATCGTAAGCCCCCGCACTCCGTGCACGGAGTCACGCGGTACGATCGGGTTGCGTAGCGTTAGCCCCAGCACGAACCGTTCGCCTTCATCTTCGCGCACAAACTGCAGCAGCAGGCTGGTGTGCGTGAGCGTAAGATTGTACCGCCGCACGTCCGGTGCGTGCACGTGCAGCAGCACGAAGTATTTGTCCTGGTCCCACACGGTGGACGGAAAGCGGTAGTCACAGTCGAGCCGGAGCTCTTTCAACGTACGCCGCTGCCTGCGCGCAGCCCGTATGGCACTTTTCTCATCGTCGGACGTTTCCAGTGATCTGCCCGCCACTTTCTTCTCCGCCGGTAGCTGCTGCGCCACGTTGCAGCGGGAATCGGGCACCGGCTCCTTAATGGCACGTGCTGGGCCGTGCGCCGCCCCACCATTGCGCGGTGCAGACGATGCCTTCTGCATCAGCTCCATCAGCTCTTCGTGCGTAAAGTTCACCTGCGTGAAGTTGTCATCCTCGTCCGTGTCGGGAACGGTGCTGCTGACGCCGTCCTCGTTGCCCACCCACATCGCTAGCCCGTCGTACACGATGTCCGACGCGATGGAAAACATGTCTTGCGAGTTCGCGTCGCACAGTACCATCTCGTACCGGTGGCAGCCCTCGATTCGCTGCTCCCCGTCCTGTGCTACCCACGGCAGCACCTTGGTGACGATGGCGTACATCGTGCCCTGGTTGTGCTGCTCCAACCAACGGTCGTAGATGGCGTCGGCTACGTCGCCGGTCCATTCCGTTGCACCGCCCGGTGGATGGATGTGCGCAAACGAACCTTTAATTGCCTGTCCGGAGAGCGGGAGATAGAAAGGGATGGAGAGTAAAGGTGAGAAAAAAGGATGGAAGATTTCCCTACTAGTGATGGGAAAAATGAAATTTTGGTCGGATTCGATTCCGACTAGCTTTGAATTATTGTCGAATCGATTCCGGATAGTAGATTCGGAATCGGAATCAGCTCAGAAACCGGTTCCGGAATCGACTCCGGAATCAAATTCGATTTCTATGTCTCCATGAAAATAGGCGTTTGGGTCCTGTGCACCTACGATTGTATCGATAGCCGTCAATAACCCAAATTTAGTTGTATACGATCCATTCTCATGGAGATTCCGGGAACGATTTTGTTTCTAAAACGTTTGATTTCAATTCTATAACTTTGATTCCGGAGCGATTTCTGATTCCGATTCCAAGGATGATTGTGATTTCCCGACCAATTCCTTTTCTGGAGCCTGTTCTGATTCTGGAGCCGATTACAATTCCTGGAATCTATTCCGAAATTAGAATCGGAGTTGGCTCCGAAATCAGTTTCAGCGTCTGCTCCGGATTCTGAATCGGAGTCGGCTCCGAAATCTACTCCGAAATCGGCTCCGGTATCAGAATCGGAGTCAAAATCAGAGTCGGAATCGGAGTTAGCTCCGGAATCAGTTTCAGAGTCTGCTCCGGATTTGGAATCGGAGTCAGTTCCAGATTCTACCCCGATGTTGGCTCTGAGATCAGGATCGGAGTCAGAATCGGAGTCGGAATCAAAGTTGGCTCCAGAATCGGCTTCAGAGGCTGCTCCGGAATCGGCTCCGGAATCGACTCCGGAATCAGAATCAGAGTTGGCTCCGGAATCGGCTTCAGAGTCTGCTCCGGAATCGGCTTCAGAGTCTGCTTCAGAATCGGAATTGAAGTCGGTTCCGAAATCGACGCCGGAGTTGATTCCGAACACGGAATCGGAACCAGGTAGTCCCGATTCCAAGCTCCCTCCACAATTCCCCAACAAAATCTTGTGCTACCAGAAACGGAACACTGCTCAGCAGGTTATCCGAGGCTTTGAAGATTTCCCGGCATCGCACGGTGCCACCAAAGTCAACCAGGAACACATCCACTTCTCTGCCCTCTGACAGCACGCTCACAGTACGGCCACGGTGATAAAAGTTCTCGAACAGCGCCAAACAGTGCTGACCGACGCGTGGATGATTTAGCGGAGTTAAAGGTTCCTTGGTATACTCTTTGATCAATGCGTCCACCTCACGAATTCTAGAGAATTGGAAAGGGAGAAGAAATGTTAGAGAAGAAAAGACACTTCGAGAGACACTTTCATCTTACCGATTGGATTGAGAGACATAAAAATTATCCGGTGTTAGATAGTGGCCAATCATTACGCTGTAGTTGTTGCCGACCAGCAGCGAATCGAACTGGTACTGGGCCGTTGCCTCCTGTGCGGGCGAAACGAGCTCGAACGAGCTGGACGAGGACATAGTACTGTCTGCCTCAATTGGCATCAGCTTACTTTGCACATTGTCAGTGTCTTCCGCGATGGATTCCTCTGCAGCCGGTGTCGTTACAATTTCTGGTAACTTTTGCAACACATCACCCTCATCATCATCATCTTCATGCTCTGCTGGTGGTGTTGCATGAGCAATCGTCGTCTGCTGCCGCTTGCCATTGTCAATTTCATCTGAGGTCGCCGACGACTCCGTCATATTCATTTTCTCCGCTTCCTTTCCATGCTCTTCGTCTGATATCTGCTTCCCGCGATCATCCGACTCGCTGCTGTCGTTTTGTTTCTCATGCTCATCATCCGACACCCTCATGCCCTGATCGTCCTTAATGGGCACGTCCACATGCACCAGCAACTTGAGCGTTTCGTTCGAATCGAAGCTAATTTCTCCCGTCCCGATGCCACCACGCATCAATTCGTCATCTCCAACGCCTTCCACCATTTCCAACACATCGTCCATCGCACCAACAGCTCCTGCTTTGCCATCTCGCTCCAACTCCTCCACCTCGCGGCGCAACAATTGCATGCCGTGCTTTTCGCAGTCCCGCACCAGCTTCCGGATCCGCTCGAACGAGTCCTTATCGCCCACCCCGTACTGCTTGGCGATCAGGGACGCCCGGATCCGTTCCACCGTTACCGTCGTTTTCATCCCATCCAGCTCCTCCACCAGATACAGCTCATCGACCCACACCGTATCCTTGAGCGCGAGCAGCACATTGCCCTGTATGCTGCAGTTCGGGCGCGTTGCATAGTTTTCGATCCAGCGGCGCACCGTATTCGTCGCGATCTTGTCCCAATCCTGCTCGTAATCGTGCGGTACGACCGCGGCAAGCCGCACGTTGATCGCTTGGGCCGGCAGCGCCCGAAACTGTTCCGGCAGATGGAGTAGCGCGTACGCCTTCATGTGCATTATCCGCCCGGTGTCGATGGCGAGCAGCTGTACCTCGACGTTATCATTTCTACAAGAGGTATGGGAGATAAGTTATTCTTACATTGAAAAACCATCTGCAGCCGTACGGTAAACTTACTTCGTCTCGTCATAGTTGATGATCTGACAGCGCCAATACTTCTGATCCTCAAACACCACGCACCGATCGTTCCGGTGCGGGTCGCCATGCATCTGGTGCCGGCTTTCGTTGTTAAAGTATACCTGCAGCGCCATATCCTGCAGCATGTAGCGCTTGGTATCGTTCAGCACGGTCCATTCGGACTCGCCCGCAGGGCAATGGTGCTCCAGCCGGGCGGCAAAGTGAGCCGGCGAAAAGACGTGGCAGATTTTCATGCGCACTTTGCCACTGCGCGGCACACTATCGGGGGCCAGATCGTCCAGCGTGAGGGTGTGCCGGAAGACGCAGTTCCGGGCAGCACGGCAAACGGCAAAGCCGAGTATGTACGTGCACAGCATGGACACGGCACGTCCGCTAGCGACTCGGGAACTCTCGAGAATGCTTCGAATTTTCTGGAACGAGCAGGCGGCGTGTGAATGGAAATATACATTAGTAAGGCGAAACGATCCAAAAGTGGATTCTATTTAAATAAAAAAAAAATTACATTGAATGTACCAGACGACTAAAGGACGAATTGGTATAAAAATTGGAGAAAGATGAACATCTTCACAATGGAACCAGCCAGATCTTTGAATAAGTTTCGTATCTATAACAGAGTATAATGTCGATTGAACCGATATTAATAAAGGATATTAAAAGGATATTAACCGTACACAAAAGAGCTTGAAAAGTAATATCCTCCAAGGTCTTTGTAAGTTTAGTTAACTTTTAGAGCCTGTACCGAATAAAAAAACTTCATTTCACGCTTCTACCTTTGAAGCTATCAAAGAAATTTATCGATTCCAGGCCTTTTTATTCCAATGCATTGATTATCATATCAAGACAGTATCGAAACTGTTAATATTGGATCAATTTCCAACCCGAAAAAGTTTAACTCGTTGGAATGACAAAAAGACTTCCAACCAAGAAAATCTAGAAGGTTATTTGCTCTATGTGTAGCTCGGAATCTTCATTACACGGTTTGTTCCAATCATTACAGAGGATTTTGGAACACTATTTTAACTCCTTTTGACGGGAAGTGAACATAATTTGATGCGAAAATGGACTCTACGGCATCCTTTTTAGAACAGGTGCATTTAGAATCCAATAGGAATTTTCAATGTGCCTGTCCAAAAAGGATGCAGTACTGTCCGTTTCCCATAACTTCGCGTAACAAGGAGTTAAGTAAGTTTCCCCAAATTATCAGAACCTCTGTAATCCTTTTTAGTTTAATAGTTGATCACAAACCAGAACTAGAACTACAACTAGACCAGTCTTTAAACTAATCTTCTAAGAAATCAGACATGGCAGTGTGATGGATATTTTAAGGGGACTTTATCATTAGATAGATTCTGGTAGGCAATCCAACGTCCTAGGCAGATAATTGAAAAATTTAAAGAATTAAAAATAGGCAATAGGAATCATCCGGCAATAGGAATGGAAACTCCAATGATCTTCCAACTGGCAGCTGTCAATTGCCAAGGATGAAACGAATGTGTACGGATTGGAGAAGAAGTTTACAATGATCCGTTGGCTAGAGAAACTCTATAATGATGTCTGAAAAGTAGATGATTCTATAACCTTTTTTCAGTCATCTTTTTGGAAAACTACAAACGATTTGAAGGGAAGATATTAAGATCCTGTATAGGAAGGCGTCATATATCATAAGTTGTAAGGCATATTTGATCATGCAATCTACTTCATTTTTCGGGATTTTACAACTTAGACCTTTCCTCTCACCTGCGCATTGACGGCCAATTCCTCCGGGATCTGCTCCTGGTGCAGCTCCAGAAAGTCCACCAGCCTCGGCAGCTGTTGATTGTTTTTCTCATTCAGCAACACCAACGATGAGGCCGGCCCTTTCTGCCCTTCCTTCCCCTTGGACGGCAGGTAAGGGCAGTCATAATAGCCGAACGAGCAAGCGTACCGCCTGGTAAACGACGACCACGTTGCCGCCAGCGAATAGTGGATAATATGCTGCGCTTTGGAAATTTTCAAATCACCCAGCACCGTGTCGCTGCACACCAGCACCACCATATCGCCCGGCTGCAGCTCGTCCCAGTTGCTAAACCCGGCGTGCTGCTGCAGCACCATCCGCTCGCTGCCCACGATGTGGTTGATCGAGTTCTGGCGCAGCGCGTTCACGATCGGCACCAGATCGTCGCTGTCGTTCCCGAACACGATCGTCCGCTCGCTGCGGTAGTCGTGCTGCTTCAGGTGCCGTATCAGCTCCGTCTGCTTGCGCTCCTCGCCCACGAACGTTTGGATGACGAAGCGGGCCTTCGCGTAGACGGCCGCCTCCAGGAAGGCACCGATGCAGATCACCATGTTGCGATAGCGCTGCAGAAACTTGGCCAACATCGGCATCCAGTAGCCGGCGGTGACGATCATCTGCAGCCCCTCCTTGTCGCAGTTCTTGCACAGCAGCTGCAGCTCCGGCCCGAAATGGGGCAGTATCTCCTCGAGATTGTCAATCACCACCGTTTGGATGCGCTTGCGGGCGAACGCTTCCGGTGCGAGCTCGTACAGCCGCCGGTAGCCCGGTACCGTCGTGACCAGGATCGCGCAACTGTTGTACAGCAGATTCTGCGCAAGCGACAAGGAGAAGAGGCATTTTGAATAAAAGCAAAACATAAAAGTAATATTAGGAGCGAAAAACTTACGCATGCTTTCGTCACATCCCGTATGCCGTAACACTCTACCACGGCCAGGACGGCGTGCGCCTCGGAATGGAGCAGCTTGCGGCAGAAGAACGCAATGCGCTGCACTTCGCGCGACGTGTAGGTAGCGATGATGGCCACCGGACCGGCGGCAGCCTCCACCAGCGATTCTTCGATTTGTCGCTGTGAAGCAAAAAACAAAACCCAAATTAGTAAAACACAATCAATCCCACAAGAATGTCCCACCACACGTACCTGCACCACGGAACAGACGGCTGGCAGGTAGGCGAACGTTTTCCCCGTCGACGCACCGTTCACGCAGATGAACGAGTTTTCGCGCAGTATGTGGGGCCACGAGTAGGCCTGCAGGCGCTGCAGCGATTTGATACCGAGCTGGTCGAGCTCCTGGTGCACGCGCGGGCTAAAGTTGGCCGCCGCAATGCGATCGATCGGTTTCGGCGTTTTCGCACCGTGCACCAGGACGCGGTAGTGGCTTCGGCGGGAAAATATGCTACAATTGTTTGAGGAGAACAATATAGTTTGATGAGTTTTCAGAGGATTTAGAAACGCTCGCCTATCGGATCGTTGGAAAGCATATCGAGTTAGTAAACGCATTCTCAAATAAGTGACATAGACACACACACGGTGTGTTAGTAAGAAGGGTTGTATCAGTTTACGTACAGTTCATTTTATTTAGTCCGTTTTGTATACGTATTTCCAAAAAGAAACAATACTTTACACGTAATTCTCTGTTCGTTCGCTAGTCACATAGTAAGAAAATTGTCAAGCAAAAGTTAAGGTAATGCAAATCAATAGAAAAGAAAGTTGTTCACACTGCTTTACACACGATTTAAATGAATTAAAAAAAAAAAAAAAGATTAGAAAAATACTTCCATTCGAGTATTAATAGGCTTGCGTCATGCTTCATGTCTAAAAAAATCAATCCTCAACAATTCTAAACACTACTACTCGGCTAGTCATTTGCAACATCCAAAAGGAACCAAAAACAAAACGCTTACCATTTCTCTCCCTGTATAACCTTTTCAAACTTCTTCATCTCGGCGTTACTCTGAACCGTCGGCTGCTCCAGGTACCGCTGTATGAGCTGGTCGTTGGTAATGCCGGCCGGTGCGAAACTAAGCTCCGGACTCTGCGGCTGCTCGGGCTCCTGCTTTTGCTTGCTTTGCTGCTGCGCTTTCGCGTTGGCGATCCTTTGCATCAGCCTTTGCTTCAAACTGCTACCACCACCAGCACCACTTGGTGGTGTCATTTCCGTTGATGCGTTTGAATTGTTGGCCGCTGGGCTGGGAGTCGTATCGTGCTGTTGTGGTGAAGCCTTCGTTGGTGTAACTTGCACTTGCACCGGTTTGGTTGGTGTTTTGGCTTTCGGTTCCACTGCCTTCGTAGGCACAACTTTTGCATTTTCCACTACTTTCGGTTTATGGTCCATTGGTGGCGCTTCTACCACCTTAGCCGTGCTTGTTTCCGTTGCTTTTGCAGCCTTTATAAGCTCATATTCCGCCTTTTCCGACAGCCCTACATCGATCGTCAGTGCGTACGCGTCTTTACGGATCTGCTCGAACGGATCTCTGTTGGAATGCTGGCCGGAAGCTTGCGAGCCCGTTCCCGTGCTCGAAGATTCTCGCTCTTTGCTAGTGTTTGGGGAAGCGTTTTTCAGCTTCTGTGCCTTGAGCAGCTTCAGTTTCTGGGCCAATCCGATCGATTTCTTCGATCCGCTCGATTCGGACGATTTGCTTGCTTCGTGCGGCACCGGTGTACGATCAGAAGCAGCGGTGGAAGCTACCGGGACCGACGGTGGTGGCGGCTGCCGTACCGGAAGCGGATCAGCAGCGACGACGGGTTGGTTGTTCTTCGCGCCCGTCCCAACCATACTGACCGATTCGTCGAACTCGCGCTCGTTCACGCCGTTCAGCAGCGAGATGCCTTCGTTACGCTGCTGGTCCACCGGTATCGTGTACGTATCGCCCGACGAGTTGCCCTGCGACAGACTGCCACTCACTATGGAGGACGGTCGGGTGGAGAACGTTGCATCCATTTCTAGCATTTCTGTGCCGGTGAGGGGGAAATCGAATCAATTAGAAAGCCGAAAGAGCACACAGGGAACGCGCTTCAACTTACGAATAATGAAATTCTTTGGCTCCACCGTCAATCCCATCGCGTTCTCGACCAGCAGGTTCGCCGCATTGTACGTCTTGCTTTTCGTGACGAACAGCAGATCGCCGAAGTGGATCGACTCCTTCCCGACCGTGTAGGGCGTTACGCTGGTGAAGCAGAGCTGCTGGTTGCTGTCGATAAAGGAGCGCAGCATTATGTTGGCCGTTTCGGCCCACCCGCCACATTCCATTATCCGGAGCTGTTCCTCGCGCGGATCGAACACCTACGATGGAGAGAGAGAGAGAGAGTGAAGAGGTTGAATTGAAAGCAATTCTTGGTAAAAACTTGATGGCCATTCTTACACATTGCGCCGGGAAGATGTTCTTGATCGCTCCCCGCTTCACGCCCGACGTCGACCGGTCGTGGAAGTGGTCCGGCAGTGGTCGCAGCTGCTCGATGCCGACCGTCTTCGGGCAGCCCTCGTCGATCGACCACAGCCGGTACCGCTGGGTGCCCTTGCCATCGACCCTCACCCCGTCCACACTGCAGCGGGTCCAGCGGGCAAGCGATGGATCGTAGAAGGCCACTACCTGCAACAAAAGGAAGGTAAATAAGTCTCGCTTCAGCAAACGATCCTTGTGGGAAGGCAGCCATTTCCCTTCTTTGCTTCTGTCCCATGTATGCTCTGTGTGAGGGTGTGTTGGTGTACTTCTTACCTCTCCAAACACCGGCTCGTAATGGCCAATGGACTGGTTCAGGTAGTGCTGCTCACAGTACTCGTCGATTGCATCCTGGAGCTGCTTCTGTTGCTTCTTCCTGCTGCCCGGATGGAACGGTTTGTACCAAAACTGGTGCGGATTGACGTAGTGCGTGATGAATATGCGGGCCTCCATCGTTGACGGGCTCCGGTTGCTCTGATGCTCTGGCGTGCCCATCGTACGTTGAACTCATGCGTTCCGGGCGCTGTTGTTCTGCTGACCACGAATTGTGCTACCGTGCATAATGCTGCACACACCGCATGCACTTGTGTAGCACCGGTCGAATACCGCGAATAAGCGTTTTCTTTTGACAGTTACCGCACAATGCGAGAGAGCGAGCGAGAGAGACGATCGTGTTTCGATTTGCCGTGCTTTGGGGTTTTCTTTTGGTGCGTTCGCAGTTATGTATTTTTCGAAGGTATATTTTTTTTATGTGCACCCTTTTGGAACAAATATTTTCCACAAAATAGGTGAATAAATAGAAAATATTCCCACTCCGCTTTTGGCACCTGTTGGTTGTGCGCGCTGTCACTTTTGGCAGCACGTCCGCGATGAGCCAGAGTGACCAGAAATACAGATTTATCCGTATTGATTTTTTAAAAATACTGACCGAGAAACCATCAAATCATATCCCCAATCCAAAGTGGGTATAGGGACTAGGTGGGCTTATAGGTTTGGCGGGAAGGCCATATTGGACGAACGAATGACAGGAGAGGATTCGATTGTGATACGTAGTTTTTCACGCACACTACGACACATCAACCATAACAGCCATTGAAATTCACACGCATACATCAACAAATGATCGAATCCCCTCCTGTCATTTCGTTTTCATTTTTCTACAACACGGCTGTCACATTGTTCGGGATAAGCCCACCTGTATAATAAACCCCATTTGTCCCCAATCATTGTATACCTTAAACTTCATTTTTATGCAGGAGGAATGGCTTTGCCGTATTGCTTAATTAAAATCCATATGAAGATATTGAAATCAATAGCGTAAAAAACAAAAATTTTAACACTGCTTCTAGACGATCCAAAAAATCTTCCGCAATATTTTTTGGCGACACTTTCTATCCGTCAAACCATCCCTGTTTTAGCACGAAAGTATGGCAAGCTTCGATCGTTTCGTCGTGACAATCACGGTTGCCCTTGATTTTGTTCAAAAACTGAGAAGATGTTTTAGAATAAAAAGCTCACCAAAAATTTGTCGTGGTAGGTATAGAAGCAGTGTAGCAGTAACACCTAAGGCCCGTATCTGATTCGCAATCTAAATCTAAATCGCAATCTAAAAATCACATCCTTTGGAAAACTGCCACGGCTCTAAGCGGGCCACATGGAACCTGGAGAAAAGGAACTCGTCACGGCTGAGAAGAAAATGTGCGTCTCATTCTTTCGTTGGCTTAGAATCCCTAGTACTATTTGCAGATCGACACATCAAAAAGGCTTGCATTTGTGTGGCCGTTGGACCAAATCTAATTCATCTCATTCATTGGAATAGATGAAGGATGCATTTTCTCGTAATATGGACCTTTTTTGCAGATATGTCCCTGCCCTCTTAACACTTCTATTTAACTGAGTTTAAAATTTTAAAACCTACCGAAAACTCCTACCAAAAGCTACCGATAAAATTTTGCTGCTCCAACGGAAAACCGCCAAAATAATCTGGTCACACTGATACTGAGCTGAGCAGCTGTCACCACGGAAGCTTTGCTGCTCGCTGTCTGTTTCGTTTTCGGGATACACGTTTGGAGGGCTACGGCACTGTTGGCCAGCAGAAAATTTGTGATTTTGGTTGTGCAAAGCACTGCTTCCACCCCCACCGATACACAGTCCGGACGTTCCAGCTCCAGCAAGGTGGTACAGCCGCCCGCTTCCCGTTTACTGTGATAGAGCTTCTCGACGCGAGCTTGTTTTCATCCGACGCCAGTGCAAATTCGCAACCATGCCTCGAGGTACTGTATGCTGTGTGTTTGCTTTGTTACCAAAGAGAGAAAGAGAGAGGGAGCAACAGAGCGAGAGAGATGGCTAGAAAATTGCAGCGGAAAAGGAAGGACGTGGGCAAACAAAGGACACGAGAGCAAAACAAATGCATTGCACGATACTTGTTCGTTGGCTGCAAACAACACACCATCCCGCTAGATACAATGACACCAATGATCTGATCCGATTGTGATGCGCTTCGTTTTGTTCTGTTTGTTTGCAGGAAAGTACGTTAATCACAAGGGGCGCAATCGCAACTTCACCAACCCGGAGGAGCTAGAGGCGCAGCGCAAGAAGGACGAGGAGGAGAAGAAATGGCGCAAGACGCGGGAACAGGACTCGGACGAGGATGAGGACGAGGACGGTGATGGGGAGGAAAACGACTCGGACGAGTCGGACTCGGAGGAGGAGGAAAATGCGAAGGGTGCGGCGGGCGTGATACAGATCCAGAACCCGAACCGGGTGGCGAAAAAGTCCCACCGGAAGGTGGAGGAGGTGGCCGAGGACGATGAACCGCAGCTGACCCGCCGGGAGAAGGAGGAGCTGGAGAAGCAGCGGGCAGCGGCCGCCTACCAGAAGCGGCACGCCGAGGGCAAAACGGCCCAGGCGAAGGCGGATCTCGCCCGGTTGGCCATCATCAAGCAGCACCGTGCGGAGGCGGCCGCAAGGCGCGAGGCGGAGAAGAAAGGTAAGTGCTCTCTCGTTCTCGCTCTCTGTCGCTGTCTGTGTGTCTCACGGTGGCGAAATGTTATAATTAACTTTTATCCTTTCCTTTTCTACCGCCACCCCAACACCCGACCGCGATCTCCACCATCAGAGAAGGAAGCCAAAATGAAGAGCGGCGCATCATAGGCGCTTATCATCGCCGCGTAGCTGTGCAGCTGTAGGTTAACGAGACGTACGATTCAATTCAAAACACGTGTGTAATTTTGGGGTCGCGATTTTGCTCATCGCGATCGCGATCTGCAATCCAGTTACGATACTTTTGGTTTGTTCTGTTCGGCGCAGAATGAGTGCTTCCTGTACGTGTGTGTGCACTCTCCCGTCCTTGGAGCCATGTCAGCGAGACAACATCCCTTCCTTTAAATGTACTCCCTCTCCTCCCTTAATCTCCCTCTAATTCCCTTTATCCTCTCTCTCTCTCTCTCTCTAGTTGGATAAGTTGAGAATGTAGCAAAAAAAAGTAAAGTTCTGTTTTTGCACCCCACTACAATCCCCCTGTCCTACTGAGAGTGTTGTATATCGATGTATGCAGTAAATTTATATTTAGAGATAAATATAAAACTCCAATCGGCTGTATGGTTTTATTTCTGTGTGTTGAAATGGTTCCGGAGCACGTTTAAATGTAATATTCGTTATGGAAGCTGTGTTTGGAGCCATTCTCGTTGTTGATTTCATGACATAGAGTGGCATTGTGTGCTGGAGGAGTTCTTTCGTTTGTCCTATGCTGATAATATTGCCTATCAGTTACTTTGAAGTATTCCCTGGACCTTTAACCTTTTGCTTCCACGGATATTATTTGAATAAGAAGCTTTTACAGGGTTGTCCAGGGGTTTTCATAATTGTGGGACACTTTCTTGACTCTTTCTTATGGGAAGTGAACTTCATATGTTGGGAATTTGACTCTATGGCACCCTTTTTGGATAGATTCCTTGGAAATTCCTATTGCATTTATCCAACAAGAGTTCAATTTCCGATTACATTAAGTACATTTCAAATAAGAAAGAGTCAATAAAGTGTCCCACAGCTATCACAGAAGAAGCACAGAACTCCTGAAAACCCTGCAAGTAGGTTAATTTGCAACGGAATCATTTAAAAATGGTAGATTAATTTAACTACCCTGCTACATCTCCCTCTTTTAACGATATTTTCGGTAGTATTGCCAATTGTTTCCCATGCTTCCACCGTTCATCCTTCAGGCGAGGATTATAATGATTATCAAAACCAAAAAAAAAAACAGACTAAATCATCTTTGTCTTACGTTTATTTAAATGCTATCGACGTACAAAATCCAGCTCTTCCCCCACGATTCGCGCTCATTCCCCACCAACAGCAAAGTTAAACCGGAATGAATTATCCGAAGGAACAATTACACTCGCCGGCGCAACTACTGCCGCTGCCTTTTTCTCCCCTTTCGCCGGCCCCTTCTTCTCAACAGCCACCGTCGCTTCCCCCGGTACCGTTTCCGTCTCACCGTTGCTGTCACTTTTCGGGAAATTGAATTTAAAGTTCTTATCGCCGCTTAAAATGGCCGACTTTTTCACAAAGTGGTATTTGGCCTTCTCCTTCGGCTCCTCGAACCGTATGCTGTCCGGGCTGACGGCCATCGTTTGCTCCTCGGCCGCCATCCGGCTCCGGTAGTCCCCGAACGTGGTCCGCATGATCTGCCGCTTGCGGATGATCGGCTGGTTGCCGCTTTTGAGGGTGTTTATTAGCTTGGACGTTTCTTCCACTGTTCACGGGAGCACAAAGCGAAAAGATAGTTAGTTAGAACGGTTTTTGCACCGGAATTAAGCACCATACATACACTTTTTGTTGTTTTCGCGGACATTTGGAAGGTGCAGCTGTGATTCCAGCTGCTGGATGCACCAGTACAGCTCGAGCTCAAACTGCCGGTCGGCTTCGGATGGTTCCGCTGCAGCGGGCGCATTTCCGGTTAATGGTGCGGATGGTTGCGGTGCTGGCGAGGGGAATGAGCCGGGCCGGGGACTGTACTTGAGTTTGCCCGTGTTTTTGTGTAGTTTCACTTTTGGCGGTGCCATTTATGAATGTTAATGTTTCCGACCGGGTTTTTTGATGAGAGAGAGATTGCAGACGGATGTTTTGGTGTTTTTGCTGCGTTTTGTTTGTGCGGTGTGTCTGTCTGTCTGCCATATGTCAAAGGTTTGTTGTTGTTTCTTTTCGAGTTCGAATGCTTACATCGCATTCCCAGCTTCTGTCCCCAAACGGCAAACTTGTTAAGGGCAGTAATCAAGACGTAAACAAGGCTATAAAAAGATATGATTTGAATATAAGGTAAGTTAATTGCATTTTTTCGATTAATTTAATTTTACTTGCTATACACCTGAATGTATGCAAAAATCAAGCCTCATCGTGCACGAAGTATATTACCGATGATCTCCAAACTTATGAAGCTCAGATTACATACGATTTTCATCAATTCTTTTCTGAATAGCCTCAAGTTTTTTAAACAACTCCTAAACGCGGTCTAAAAAGCATCCTAAACAATTCCGTTCAGCAGATGTCAAATGATTGGAGCATTACGTAAAGAGATCTTTTTGAAAGTGTCTACTTTCCCTCTTAATGCTTGGTTGGTTTCGAAATGAAGTTATGCATTACTAGAACTAGAATGTTGGTGTAATTGGTTTAAATAACAAACTTTAAGATCTGACATTTAGTAATAACCTTTGGCGGTCCTTATACCCAAGCGCCACAGATTAAGCTGAAACGACTGGAAAATCAATTATCCTTAAAAAAAAATGAAATCTTCATAGTATCCAAGGGTACACAGTTAAGAAAGTGTTAGAGACGAATGAGTGTAAGAGAGTCAGACAGTGTTGGACAGTGAATAACAATGGATGAGCGACCATGACTCTAAAGAAGGAAGTTTATGGTCGTTTGCCCGTTTGCTCAGTAGATGGCATGTTATAACTCATTATTATATTCCTATCCTTTTTGACAATCTAGCTGCATCTAATCATGGACTAAATACCCTTTTTATTATCCGAACGAAATCAGAATATGGTCGCGTCAAATCACCTTTCGGTCAAATATGGTCACCTTCGACCATGATTCAAATCTCACTTGCTTCTGTACTAATGGTTCACATTGGAGATTAGAACTTAAGCAATCGTATCGCCGTTCTAGTTCTAGCGATGCATAACTTCAATGCGAAACCATACAACAGTTCAGCGGGAAGCTCTCAGAACGAGAAAAGCTCCATTGTGTGGCTATGTCACTAACAGATGGCGCCACCAGATTTTTACTATGTTTAGAGTGCATCAGTCTGCTAAAAAAAATTTTGAGATTCATTTAAGATTGAGAGCTTGAGCCGCTAAGAACCTCTTTAGTGATCTTATAGTGGATTTGTGGCACTTGGGTATTAGTTAAAAACTAATTTCTCTGGTAACTAAAATGAAGAGCTTGTAAAAAAAGTAAGAAAAACAATATTTAATACTATTTGTTCATTTTCATGAAATTTTTATTAGTAAAACAAAACCCCACCGAACGCTGTTTAACCCTCACACATCTCCCATATTCTTGAGAGCATCCCGGGCCGCCTCCGCTATCCCATGCTCCGGCGTTCCCGCCGGTTCCAGCGCCAAAATCCGTTCACTCTCCTTCAAAAGCCTCTGCACTTCCTTCAACCGACGGCGCAGCTCGGCCCGTTGTATCACACCACCCTGGAACAGCTGGCCGGCCTCTATCAGCAGTGGCACGTGCATCTCGTACATGATCGTACCTCTCAGTCTGCTCAGCCCAGGCTCTAGCTGATCCACTACCTCGAGCAGATCGCGGCAAAGCGTCTCCTTCCTTTTCAACTGCTCCCGGCTCAGCTGCGGTATCAAAAAGCCCTCAATCTTCCCGTACAGCTCGCACAGCGAATGTTTCACCGAGAGCAGTAGGTAGTGGTTGTCATGCAGGACCGCACCCTGCACCCGAAGGAATGTCTCCAGCCCATCCACGTCGTTCCCTCCGATCGTTTCGAGCTGTTGGGAGAGCTGTTCGAGCAGCAGTATTACTGCCTCACAGGACATTACGGTGGAACACTGCCGGCAGTGCCATTCCGCTTCCGGGTTGAGCGGATCCGTCGGCAGTATGTGTCCCCTTGGGCATTTCATGCACCGCAGCGCGCTACAGTTCGTGCCCAGCTCGGACGGGTCGGTGCAGCGGCGACAGTTGCACGAGAAGAACTTTTCCTCCCTTAGGTGCTGTCTGCGCTTGAGCGTACCCTGCAGGATGTGGGCGTAGGTTAGGGTGAGTGGCTCACCCGCCCTAACGTCCCGCAGCACCCGCACGGTAAGGTGGTGCGTTTGAGGTGCATCCGTGTGGCCAGTGTTCGGCGTACAGTCGTGCATCAGTAGGTACGCCTCGGGGAAGAGTGCACGGGCTTTGGTCGGTTCCTGACCCACCTCGAACGCATTAACCTCGATGATGCCGCATATGGTGTGCAGTTCCAGCTCGCTGTACTCCGCAAAGCCCCACTGGTTACGAATTCGTTCAACGATCTCCTTTTGATTGCGATTCCAAAGCTTCGGTATCTGTTGCCGTACGTCGTTCAGCGGATCCATACCGAGCAGACGATCGTACTGTGACCGATCGACGGTTTTCAGTAGCATGCAGCGAAGGGTTAGGATGGCTTCGTACATCAGCTTCACCTGGGCGACGGTGGACGTTTGAAGGTGCTTGTGGACTGCTTTACCGCGTAGGGGAATGCATTCCAGCTGCCGGTGAGTTCCTGCCGGGGCGAGTCCCTGACAGCTCGGAGAGCATATTCGCCAGTTACAGATCTCACATCTAGAGGTTTATAAATACACATAAATACCCAATAAATCGTAGTACACAGCGCCGAATGATGTCTAGATGCATCTTACCTATACACAACACTTCCCGGCTTGAAGGCACTGTGGCAACCCAGACAGACGGGTTCCGTTTCTGCACATGGGCCCACTACGAAGGGAGGTGTTTCGATGATGACGTCACCAGCTTTTAGATCTCTCGCAGCCACAATATACCTTTAAAGGAGTCAATGAAAGGTATTTAAAGCTAATCATCTTTAGTTACTCTAAGCATAAAACAGCCAAACATACCTTCCAACTTGCTCAGAGCGTTTCACTAAGTAAGGTTTACTGGATTCCAGTTGGATTTCCGCTATTGGTTGGCGATCGTGTTCTGAGCAGGGGTTGATATTTTCCTTCGAATGGTTCGACTTTGGTGGATCATATTTCTTTTGTTTCTGTAAATAAAACAACAAAAAAAGAACACAGTTGTTGAAAATAACTGGAAATGGAACAATTTTAATAAACAATTTGTATGTTTTCTTTTCATATATTAATTCTCCATTCACAACACCAACCTAGTGTCTGAGCAGAACCCCATAGCAACACACCTTCCCACATTCTCCCCCCTATCCTTTGGGCTGTAAATGCCGAATCAACTCGCCTATTTTCTTTTCCACTTATAGCAGATGCACAGAACAAACGAAAACATTCCAAATTATGAATGCACCGCACCGTAGCGCAGCGCCTGTTTACAGAGTTAATTAATTGCGTCCCCGCCTCTGGGTTCCGGGGATACGACCGGGGGATAGGACCATATTATGCGTGCTTGCATGCAGCGCTACCCTTTTCATTGATTATTAACGAAAAGTGGTGTGTTGTTGCCAAAAGCTGGAAATTGCATCACTGTATGCATTTATGCAAGGGGTGCGCTCGATGTTGTTATCTTCCATGTTAAAATTTAACCCACCCTGCCCGGTGTTGCTTTCATTTCTTTTAGCTTTTAATTTTTTGCTCAATTTCCATGCGGTAACAACGATATCAAGCGAGTGTTCAATCGAAACGAAAAAAAACGACTGTCTGAATGGGTAGAAGCGGTGTTCCGAGAACTCCCGAGGTTCCCGAGTTTTGGATGCTGCAACGCTCTTGTACGCTTTACGGGTTAATGTTTAATTATTTTTAAAACCGAGCAATATCGGAGCAAAGGTTTCGCGGCGTGCAAACTCAGACACAAGCGCGAGAATGATTTTCCACTCGCATGATGAATGGTTAATCAAAAGGTAGCCCGGATTGGTTTGGAGTAGCCACTTTCGGGAGTATGGTTTGGGTGGAAAAAGTGACAGAAGGCAGAAGGTGGTTTGAAGTGTTGTTGAGAACTGAATCATTCATCAAAAGCCGAAAGCTGTGGCAATTGTATGGCATAAAGCGTATCCTTTCATCTTTTTTAAAATAAAAGAAAAATATTCAAATAAGTAGAGCAGTTAAGCCAGAAAGAAAGGACGATGGTATATTGCTGAGGTAGGTAGTGCCAACTGTTTAAACAATTTTCATGACTTAATTGTGAAGAGAATGTAATGTTTGTAGGGTTTTACAAATGCTAAAAGTTAAGCCTTATTACTCTTGATAGCAAAACATATTTAGGTTCATATGTGAACTTTATACAGCAATCACTCAAATCAATCAAATCACTAAAGAGCAAGGACAAATACACCTTTTCCGGTTTGAAATTCACGACAGGCCTACAAAAGATGCACTTAAATACGCTTCCTGCTGCTTGCCAATAAAATTCAAAACATCATTCTCATTATTTTGAATCATGCTCCTTTTTTCTCCCGGTTTGTGTCTGTAGTGTGCACAAAAATAAACAATCACACAGGGCACACCTGTTAGCGTTTTCTCGTCAGCTAAACCTGTTGTGAATGCTCAGAAAACAAAATACAACAAAAACATAGAAAAATATTCTACACCACCACCAACAAGAGTAACAGAAACTCGCCATACAGCACGTGAAATAGCACATTATTATCTCATCTTTCTGCGCATTGTACCAGCGCGCGCGCGTTCGTGTGTCGACTGTGACAATCTGATGTGAACAAGAGCAAAAAAAAAAAAAGAATAGTCTTAGTGAGTTTGTTCGCGTGCCCTCCGCCCACTGCGCTACACGGTTCAACGGGGGATGATCGCTTTTCTGCGAAAATGCCACTAAATAGTTGTCGTGCAGCTTCGAACAATTGGCTGGGAGGGAAATGTGTGGTGCGGTTTGCGCAACCCGAGCGGAGATATTTTATAATTAACTAAATAATTGTCGGCATGCGTCAACCGAGACACAAACTCACATACATACATACACACACACACACACATTGGGAAGATAGAGGGAGGTGGGCAACGGACTAGATTGTTCATCCCGAGGCGATTTGAGCCGCCGAGCTGTGACTGTCTTCGTACTGGGTAATGTAGCGTGAAGTGGGAATAGCGTTGAGCGTTGTTGAACGGGGAACGATGCACTTGTGGTTGATGTCGTGAGCGCGGGATTGTCTTTCAACACCCGTTGCCGGCGGGTGGTGGTTTTCTGTCCGTCTTGATTGTGGAAGCAATGTGTTATGCTGTTTAAATGGTATATTTTCATAGCATTAGCTGAAGGTTTGTGCACGCAACTAAGCACATCGCTTTGGCACTTAATGCATTGTACAGTTATAGTACATTGATTAACATTGTTCAAACAAATTGAGATGCTTTAAGATTTTTTAGTATATTATTGTTAACTAAATTTGCAAAAAAAAGTATCGATCCAAGTTATTATAGTACACGCTAGTGGTGTGATCCACCAGGCTTCTCCATTGAATCAGGTTAATAGCAAATTTGTACCTTTTCCATCATTTTTATGTGAGTTTGCAACACTGATTTGGTCAATTATTAAGAATGACTTAACTTGATTGATTGAGATATTGCAAAGCTAATATTTTACATGAATCATTTAAAAAATTGAACAAACGACCAGGCTTCTCCATTGTATGACATATCCACACAAAAAGAAAATCTCTGGTTTTTTGCTGATTTTATGGTCAAAACTTGTAAAGAAGTAAAATTTAATAAAAGAACCTTTATGGAGCAATATGTAATGTATTTGATGTAATTAAAATTTTGGGTTTCGTTTTCTTTTGAGAAATCGAGTAAACAACCAGGCTTCTCCATGGTCCCTGAACAGCATTTAGATTTTTAGATTTTAGATATATTTTAGATATATAATAATTAAAAACAGTTTTTGTAGTTCATGGATCTATTATTGGGTCATTGATACTTCGTAGTTTATAGTTAAATAAAAATTCTAAATTATGAAATTAATGAAAAATAATTCTGCTTAGCCTGATGAGAGAAATTAGCTTCCGAATGAAGGAGACAAAATGAGTTAAGCTATATTTTTCTGACTAGTTATCACAATAAAATATTATCATAGTTATTACTACAAGTTATCACAATAAAATAAGACAGGGTGTAGCTGACATGAGTTTCCAGCTGTTGTGTAGTTTATTAAAATGATAAAATGAATGTGAAGTATATAGTTAACAAAAGCATAATTATTTGTTAATTAATATCATGGTGCAGATATCATTTCAACCTAATTTATGAACATCAGATAAATTGCTATAATTTAATCAGTATATAACCACTATCAAGTTCAATGAACACTGTATTGTTAAGTTATTCAGGAATAACCGTTTTAATGCTTGGTTTTCGTTTCACACTATTGTTTTGTATATTCTAAACAAAAATGTAGCATATAAAAAGCACATACGCCAATAATTCTTGTCAAACTTTAATATATTTGTAAATTTTTTTCAACAGATATTTTTTCCTAAATATTTACCTTCTTCTTATGGTGAGACGGCATTTTCACTGCTCAAACTAAACCACTTTACTTAACACCTGGCTCTGGAGCTACACGAGGAAATGCAAAGCTTTAAACGCATTCACTTCGATCAGTCACCAACGCTTCACTATCGAGAGCGCAAACCCCGACGGCTCCGGTATTTCTTGCTTGCGTAGCACGTGTGCGCATTCGCTAGTGCGTGTGTGTGTGTGGGTCTGCCTTTCACGACAAATTTCACTCTCGCCTGTCACCAAGCAGCCGGGAAGGTCCAACGTACCGAATCGCTACACCGGGTGTTGTGTGCCACCACGGGCGACCGAGTCGAACTCGGTCGCCGGAATCGGTCGGTTGGGGCGCTTATTTTTAGAACCACAAATCAACGGGCCGCACAAAGTTACACGCCGCTCTTTTCTATCGAACCGCTGGTTTATGGGAGCCGTGGGGGTTGTCGGCTTTTTTCTCTCCTCTCGTTTTACTTTCTTTTCGATCTGCTTGATCGAGCGGAAGATCACACTGATCTCTTTCGCATCGGAAACGGTTCGGTTGAAATGTGAGACAAACCTCAAGCAGCTCGTTTCCCGTGCGGAACAGGTTATTTATTTATTTATTATGATCTCCCGTACGGTCTGGAGGAGAAGGGAAACCACCTGGCGCAGCCCTGCGGGAGGGAGTGTGTGCGATGTTAACACTGCGCCAGATGTTACCGATCACCGTGTACGTCTTTTCACGGCCACAGCGGACAAACGGCACGATGTGCAACTTGTTGCTTCAGCCAAGTCGCCTTTTGACACATCGACACACACACACACACTTGGGTATACGCGTGACGTACGGTCAAATTCACCGTGACAAATGACGGACCGATTGGGAAGGGAGATGTAGGAGAACGCTGACAAGGGTCACTGATTTGAAGTGACTTTTCTACGCGTACGTGCGTGCGCGAAGTCGCTAGTAACTCGAGCCGCGTCTGTCAAACAGTCAATTAAACGTAGCCCGAGGGGTGCGTGTGGCCACCGAGCACAACACTGTCCTGATGCTAATTTTACTCTCAATCAAAACGGTTAACTCTAACCCGGAAAAAGCAACAAAAGAATAAAAAACCAGCGCCTTTGTACGAAGTTTGCTTCCCCGTTCCTTACTGTTTCCTAATGCGCGAAACTCTCACTCACGCTGACATGTGTCAGTTGCACGGTCTCAAGCCTTTTGTTTGGCTGGTACACAAAACGGGCACAAACCTTTCACTCACTCGATTGACTAAAACCCCCCCCCCCCTTTTTTACCCTACATTTGGTGACACTTTTCTTAGCGAACAAAATGTAACACTTCGCACGCGCGCGTCTATTCACGTGCGCAGCGCTACGGGTGTGCGACAACCGACGGCTTCTAAGCGACGGTTCGTACTGATGGTGCGTTCGCGTCGTGAAGCTGCATTGGAAACGGAACGAACGAACGCGGGTTAGCCGCACTGGGCAGGCGGGTTTGGTTTCGTAAAGCCAAAAACAAATAACATCATCCACAGGTCCATCAAATCTGTTGTATGGTGTGTGTGTGTGTATGTATTTATGTCGCTTGAGGCGCAACGTTGTACTATTGCCACAAATTGGCACGAGTGCAAACAGTCGGCAGAGGGTAAGTCTTGGTCATAAATTATCTCAAGTAACACAGAAAATGTGTTTAAGCATAATTGTGATGTACCAACGGGTCCGACCATTGTATGATTGCATAATTTAACTGTGTTTGAACGAGAATTCATCTTTTTACAGCTTTCGAGGTTATAATGAAGTGTTTATATTTTCAATTTACGCCTAGATGTATATAATGAAGCGAATGAAAAGAGAATTAAAAAGTAAGCTGTATTGGAGTACTTCTGTGATACATATTGCATATATTTGGGCGTTTTAAAACAAGTAGCAATTGTATGTTAATTATTAAAGTATTTAAAGTGTTTTTACAGTTTATTGACTTCATGTCATCAATTAAATTTAAAATGAAACATAACTAGGCTCAAATATAATATATGAAAAAAACACTTAACATTGAACAAATTCATAACAGAAAATAATTCTTAACTTTGCAAATGGATATAGGCTTGGTGAGGTAATTGAACTCTAGCAAAAGCACTTACCCTTTGCCAATTATTTTTTTATAGTAAAAAAAATAACAATAAAAGAAATATAAAACAGAAGAGATAATTGCGAAATAAAACAACACCAACAAAAATGCGTTTACTAAAAAATATTGTAGTGGATTGTTTTTCTTTTCCAAAAAAAAAAAACCATATCTTCAAACAATAAAATCGTACCATAAATCGATGCATTTGGGTTCGTTCAAACAAACCAGCCGAATTTAAACAAAACCATACCACCACACACGATGCGTGTGCGTGTGAAGAGACCTCTGTAAATAATTACTTCATTTTCCAACGCTATCCTTCATTCAAGTGGAACGCATGCAATCAGCACCCCTTCCTTCCCGCTCTCCTGCAAGTCCCTCCGGGAGCGGGAGGAAATGAAAATCAAAAGTACAATTATAAATGTGATGAATGGTTGTTGACGAGGGAGGAGGCGCGCGGAAGGAGAGTTGGTGGGGAGAAAGGCGAAGGAGGAAATACAACGCGTCGTGTGGCAAACGCGTTTACGGTTCGGCCACATGGCCAAAGATTTCAATATGGACAGCTCATTGCCTGCTTCATTCGTGCGCAACATGCACAAGCAAGCAGCACTCCCTCACACACACGGAGAATATGTTGGAACGAGGGCGGCTTTGAAAGTCTTAGCGCACCCGGTCCGAAGGAAATTGAAGTGGGTGGGTGGTGTATTGAAAACGTCGTCGTTGGCAACACGGTGCTGGAGGGAGTGGATGGATGTGCAGAGGAAACTTCAAACAAAAATGCGTTGCGATAATATGAGTGATGGTGGGGAATGTGATGTTTGCATGTGGTTTCTGCAGAGGGAAAATTCCTTTTTTTTTAAATTAAAATAAACTTAAAATGGTTCATACTATTTTCTGCAGCCTGCAGATCGCCTGAATGTATGCAAAACGATCAGAAAATAATTAAATTAATTGGTTAAACTTTATTGTTTTTCCATCTTTGTCTCTTTCTTGTTCTTTGCCTACAACCATAAGGAATGCTTTAAAATCCATCCACCAAACACAAACCGGGACGATTTTTTTAATTAGTAAGGCAATTATTTCACACCTTCCCATCGCTTGCCCTCTGCTGCTTTTCATTCACCGGCCACCGCCCATCGCGTACCCGCTGCTTCTCCTCACTGCTTTACTGTCCGCCACGCCACCAATTAGTCACACAAGATTACAATTTTTCATAAGCCCCATTCTGCGTCAATTTGGCGTCTATCTGTCAGTAGTTTTAACCGGTCCGACTGCACGGACACGGCGAAATATGATTAATGTATGTTGCATGTTTTCTACCACCGCTCGTGTAGCGCTCCGTCGTCATCATTACGCGCTCAGCGTCGCTACATTAACGGAGGCCGGCAGGGGCTGGTTTTAACTCACGAGAATCGAAAATGTCGTTAGGTTTACTGGCTTCTGTCGGCAAGAAGGCAAAGGGTACCGGCGCGGCAAATTATTTTTGGAGCAGCGACATTACATGACATTACATACGTGCAGAGACGTGTGTTTGTGTGATTCTTGTTCGGAAAGGGATTTAAAGCTGAAAATTGTTTCACTGTTTTCTGCATTGCGGTGGCTAATCCCGGGCAAACAGGGCGGATTAGAAGAACGGTGGAACTGATTTTTGATGCCGCAACCGAATCGCCCGCTGCCCCTGTGCAATGTGTTGACGTGTGACGTGGCGATCTGGGCGGTTACGCGCGAGGCACGAAGCTGCACGGTACGGTACGCACGGTGAAATAGTGTGTGGAATTGTTTTCTCCACTAGATTTCCAAACGTCAACACCGGGTCGCTGTGCCGCTTGGCAGGAATGCAACGGTTGAAAATGGAATGTAATGAAACATTAAACAAACAGAATAGCGTTGGGGTGAGAGGTAGACGAGCACGTGGAAACCGCTTTGGAGCGTACATCTGCAGTCAAGTAGAATAAATGAGAAGGATTTGAGAAATGATATTGCATTATTTACAAGACAAATTTAAGAATATATAATGTTTGGATGAGGCAAAGCAAAGAAAATGCAATTAAAAACATAATCAGATAAAAAAAAACATATATTAAAAATAAATGAACTAATAGCAAGATTCACATACGCAAAAAGAGTAACTTCAACATATACCAAATAGTATAAACAGTAATAATTAAAAAAAAAATAAAAAAAAATTATAATTTAAAAAATCAATATAATAAAAGATAAGATATCAAGATACTTTAAAGATTATCAAATGAAAGTAAATGAGTAATATAAGTGTAAGCAACTGTCTTCAAACTGTAAGTATCAACTATTAAAATTCCTTCACTATTCATGGAGCTCATAAACAAAGGCTTCTTATGCCAAGTTTGCTTAAGGATTACATGCCTTAACACTTCTCAGCTAAATGCAGACAATTGGCAAATGTTTGAAAAGCGTCTGCTTTCCCACTCGCAGCGCTGGTCGTGCAATCAGCAGGTGACGAACGCACATTTGAAGGTTAATTAGCTGACAATACTAAGCATACAGGATGTGTTGCTCTATGTTGTGATTGTGGACACGATGTTAATGATGGGGTAGGGGGGCTTCTGAATGTCAATATTTATTAACCTCAATTAGGTAATTTAAATTCAGCCCCGGTTTGCTGCTGGATGCTTGCTGATCAATGAAGCAACCGTGCCGAAATGTCTGTCACGTGTCGTCTGCAATTGGGAAATTGGCAGCCGGCAGATTCGTCTTTAATTACGTACGTGCTTAATACAATTCCGCGATTGTTTTGAACCGTGATTACGGCAGGATGTGTTTTGATGATTTAAGTACTGCGGCACTGTGTGCCATGGAAATAAGGAAGCTAATTGAAATTAAGTGTACACGTGTAGAATGAAGGAGTCGACAACCAAGTAAAGAAATAAAAAGAACCCGCTACCTTGGCAATACATCATCCCGGTGTCAGCTATTATCATCACTTCATTTCATTACCTTCCCGTGATCGTGGGTTCCACCAGACATTATTAAAATATATGACGCTTCGGAGGGTAATAGACGATGGAAAATGAATTTTAATTCACCTTAAATCAATCCTTCCGGGGCTGGTTGGTCGGATGGCGCTTGCAATTTCTTGTCCTGCGGGCACCGCATCCACTTACAGCGTGTCGACCACGACCGCACCGCTGCAGCATAGTTTCGGTTGGGTGGCCGCAACAATATTTTAAATTTAATTACTGTACGGCACGTAATCGTGGTAGCCTTGTGGAAGCCTCGGGACAGTTTAACGACTTCCGTAAGGTGGGTTCTGTAGCGATTCGAAGGGTTCTGGGAGGTTTGCGAGAGGAAGGAAAAGAGAGAGGAAGCGGGATGGAAATGATTGGATATTGTAATTATAAAGCAACCCGAAGAGAAGAAAGAATTGGGAATAGAAACAGGTGAGGAAGAGTATTCCTTCCAGGAGATTGGAACGTTTCGCTGAACTGTAAAGAATTTGGTTCTGGTGCTGATCGGGCGCGATAGTGAAAACAGATTATAATGGTCATGCTAAGAATAATTGAGAAGGGAACGTTGATTGATGATGAGAAAAAAAGGGGAAGTACAAATTATGTTGGAGTTTTCGAACTAACCAAACGGCTTAAAATAATTGTTGTACTGCTTTAGACTCATAATACACCTAAAATGAACAAGTTAACATGAATTGTGACGCAAATTGCATACTTTTAGGCTGCAAAGTGCTTGCCGATTGGTTTTCGTCGTATCAATTAGAACATTGCATACATTTAGGCGCTTGATAAGACCCATGACGGATGATGTTGATTTGTGCTAGTAAATCTTCACAGAAACCAAAATATGACTCTGCCGTACAAAGTATAAATACATGCAAAGATTAAATTTCCAACAAGTCTAACGACTTCTATCACTTCACATCGTGTAATCGTGAAATGATTATTTTGCATGAATTCAACTATCCGACAGGCCCTTACATTCGCTCCCAATCATCGTATTCATAGGATTCCACCACGTAGAATGATAAATGCACAACGCGCTAAAATACAGTCCAATTAGGCCCGGTTGATTGAATTTTCCATCACGATTCTAAACCAGCGCCAAACGATGTGCATGATTCGCGCATCCCCGCACGACAAAATCAACAGTGAAGGTGTTCCGCTTGCCCACAAATTCGCCAGCTTACAGCGTCGACCGTATGAAGCTTTCACAGCGCGCCCACATGCGTACCGTGTTGCATTGCATTCCAGATACAGATAAATTCAAAGCTCAGATCGTACGAGTTGCGCGTAAAATTTATTGACCAGTCCCGATTCCTTTTTTTTTTTCGTCCCGGTCAGAATGGCGAGCAGATTCCCTGTTCGGTGCTGCTATCGGCCACATCACAGACGGCACTGGGACGGTCCCGTGCAAACCGGTCAGCCAAACCCACTTGTGACAAATCGAATAACAACCGGTGTGCGATCTGGTTCCGGCTCCCGAAATGCAATTGCGTCCATGGGTTTGCCGCGCGACTAGCCACGGTTGATTACGAAAACGAGATAATAAATGACGTCCGGTTGGTTTTCGGGGGGGGGGGGGGGGGGGGAATGAATCGGGTATTCAAAGCTCGTGTATCGCTTTTGGTTTGTCTCGCCTCCTTACCCTACCCTGCCAATGCAACTGGTGGATTGTTTCTGAGTGGAGCCAGAAATGTTCCGCTAAAGCCTGCAACACGAATGTTTCGGATCGTTGTAAGGGATGTGTTTTTTTCCTTCCCCCTTTCCTCTTCCCCATTTAGAAATGCGATGCAAGCCCATGGATAGCAAAGAATCGGGCACAGCCTCGGACGTTTGGAGGAGTCGATTTGTATCGATCACATTTCTATGCAATTAATGGCACACAGGGATTCCTTTTTCAAGTTTGAAGGGATTCTGTGATTATGTGATGTTGGAAGCAGTTTGATCACTGATTTGGAAAGTATTTGAACAGCTACTAGCAAACGTGGACTTACGTAAGTGGCAAACTATAAGTTTGAATTCTATAATATTGTGAAATATATTCACTAAAGTGCTGGATTGTGACATTAGCTTAGTATAAATTTGATGAGAATGAGAAGAGTGCACCTTAATCGCCGGTCTGTTTGCAACTGTGTATTCGTTTGTCCCATAGTTCATTACATAATTCATTACAAAGTTCATTCGTGTAGTTCAAGCAGTTCATTTGATGCAGTCCAAATTAGTCAAGTAGTTTTATCTATATCCCATGGTTTAGTTCCTTCTAATTCATATGTGTTTTTTTATTTGAATTCATAAGTCAAATGAGATTAATAATTTAATAATTAATATTAATGTTTACCCAAAATCCAACAGATATCAAAGTATTTATTAAAAGTTGGATAACCGGTTGTCATGGTTGTTTGTTGTAGTTATGCTTTTTGGCGGAACGAACTACGCGGTCATGCCAGTGTATACATTTATTGGTGTTAAATTTCGGCCAAAAAAAGCTTGAAATAAAAAAGAAAATAATCGAACTGTCCATTTGATTGCAATATTTCATTAGACTATGAAACGACTATCATTATTGGTGTATGAAATTATAGAAGCAAAAAAAATTAACTTCCATTTAGTAAAGTTTAATGAATAAAGTTATTAAATCGATATGACATACTTCTTAGAAATAAATAATTGTTGGCCAATCTGCATGAACAAATTTTAATGCAATCATTAGTTTGGCATAAATTTTGCTACAAGTCTAAGCGTTCATAAAGTGGTATCAATTCAACAAATTGTTTATTCCAATAATTGAATATCTTGAATAGATTTCTAGTTGCACAAAAGAGTTAAAAAAGTCTTCCATTTATTGCGATTTATGTAGTTTCTGGACAATACTCGGGATCGCGAATATAATAAACATACTCTTGTCCAGATGCAACACGGTCCTCCAAGTCCTTGCACAGCAACATTTGGCCTTCCAGTCAGCAGCGTCGTCAGGTTTCAAGATTACGCCCCTAATCTCGTTACACTTTAACTCAATTTATTTCGTTGAACCGAAAAATCGAGCTCACCGCACAGCTCGTTGACAGTGGCGGCAGCATCTTGGAAAGCGGGAAACGTCCACCCGCTCACAGAACCGCCACAGCACTGTTTGCGGAAAGAAATCCAATTTAGAATGTTATTGCGGTGATCGGGCGCGAGAGAAAAATGGGAAGGCAGGTGAGTTTGAAGTAGCACGATCACAACTGAAACAGAATATGCAGCTTTTGAGCTATGCATTCTATCATTCTTTCGGGCCAATTGTTTGAAGTGTACCGAGCGGATGGTGCACGGCAGAGAGGCTGAGGAGCCGAGGTAGAGGTCTGTTTGCATCACATATCAGCTACGTTTTTCCCATCCCTGGTGCTGGATTGACTCTCTGGGAAGTCAGGAAAGTTAACTGCCATAGGTACGGTGAGGTCTGAGCGGTTTCGCGAAACTGCAACTGTTCGCAAGTAGATTATGAAGTTTGCCGTTTTTGGTGGTGTGTTTCAAGGTGGAAAACTTTGGTCGAAAGGAAGGAAGTGGCAGATGTTCTTGCAAGCAAACGCATATGTTTCGTTGAGTGGTGGATTTTATAGGTTAAAGCTAATCTTTTTCTGTCCTTTCTTTGTAGGTTGAAAGGAAACGATTTTCCATGGATAAATAAATCTGTTTTCTGATGCGATGATTTTATGAAATTAGAAAAACGTAAACGGTTTTTATTAATTTTTTTTTTTAATAAATACGAATACTTGGCAAGCCTTTGAGTACCGACTCGTTTCATCAAAAACTTATGCACATAACCATCAAATGTTTATGGATTATCGTTCATTTGGTCATGATATGATGGGAAATTCCACTATCCCAGAGCATCGCATGTCGATGTGCTCACCGCGCTTCAGATTTTGATTCCGATGGCTTACGAAAAATGGTCTGGTGGTAAAAATAGCCTCTGCTTGGGTATTAAACCCTCCTACAAATGCAATTCCCTTTTCGTTTTGCTTACCTATTGTATGGTAGATGAGTGTAAGCTCCACGATAAAAGATCAGAATTGATAACGATATGTTTGGAATTCTCGCTAACAAGCGGCATTGACGTTCAAGAGTAGCTTATGACTTTTTGTTGCGTTTTTATCCTTATCAACCTACTATGGGTACTCTTCTCTTCTACTATGGGAAATCTCTTTTACAGCAGCAGTTATTATTAGATTCAAATGAAATCAGATGCGATTGAGCCAATCAAAATGATGCTATAGATTTATAGAAATCGTTTTGATAGCGGTTGCAAAGCGCCAAAATGTATGCAAGTTACTGTAGCGATTTTAGCATTAGCAGAGGTGTTTAGCACAGTTTCTTATTTGATTTAATAGTTTTTCATTTTAGTGCCGATCTACATAACAAGAAACATGTCAATCATTCGATCGTGTTGCTTAAATTTATAATGCTGCTGTACGCCGAAGCACACCGAGACAATTTCACTACATGAAGCGTGAAAAAGCAGCCAAAATTAATATGGCTCAAATATTTCACGCCTAAATGTATGTTTTTACTCAACTGCCTTATGGTGCGATGAAATTCGGTGAAGCGCCAAATTTTTAGCGCACCCACTCATGGCGTAAAAATAGTCGCCGTCAAAAGCTCACTTTTTTACAACAAACTCACTTTTTTATGCGCCATTCACTCACTTTTTTACAACAAACTCACTTTTTTATGCGCCATTTACTCAACAAACTCACTTTTTTATGCGCCATTCACTCACTTTTTTACAACAAACTCACTTTTTTATGCGTCATTTACTCAACAAACTCACTTTTTTATGCGCCATTCACTCAACAAACTCGGCGCGACACTATCTGGCGGAATGTTTGGGCGCACGGTTACAAACTCAGTCAAAGAAGTACACAACGCAACATTGTTCCAAAGCATACCGTTAGGCGCAGTCACTTTCAGTGCGACTAAAAGATAAGTACTTTTACTTTAGTAGGTAATGCTCTACAGCGTTTTGAGGGCCATACAAATGTTGTTTTTAAAAAAGGATATGTAATGCAAAATAATGAATGGTTCTTTGTCTATTGTTATTGCCCTGAATAATCAAATCATACGGTTCCATCTGTTGCAGTGTAATTGAAAGGTATTCAAACAGCCCTTATTCATAGCTTCTGTTCAAATGGTTTGCATTCGAAGAAGGCCCTCACAAAATGGCCCCCCTCGTAAACCCTTGCTGTAACTAGATAAATTTGAATTACAACCTGCAGAAAGCAGAAGCTATTAAAATTGCATTCCCCAATTCCCACAACAAAAAAAAAGACACAATGGATTGCCATTCAAAGTCGATTGAAAACTACAATAATTGTTCCTACACCGGCGATAAAACATAAACCCCATCGGCAATTAATCGTTCGCAGTGCCAGGGAGTGTTGCGAAGCATTCGCAGTGGCCTCGCTTTATTTTGGCCAAACGCAGAGATGAACAATCCATACTGCAAGCTGCATTTGTTCTCGCTTTTGTTTTATCCGGGTACAAATTCTTTTGTGCTTTTGTTAATGGACAGCAAAACAGGGCCACCGTGGTTACCCTCATCCTGTTAAAATTTATTAAACTGCTCGTTTGGTTTCCCCCTGTCCAGCAAAGGAATACGCCGGATTGAGGGTACTAGCCGGGATGGTGACACACGTAGCCCGGGTGCGGGTCCTCGGGGACGGCCTGGACGGTAAAATAAATCGAGCCCCAGCGGCGTGGAGGTAGTGCCGGTGGAGAAAGCTTTCCCGAAAATTAGGAAAATGCACCGCAGGAGACGTTGGTGAGGTTTTTGCCCGTGCCCTGATGGCAGCAATGTGCTCTGTGTGGGGCTCTGTGTGTGTGTGTCTGACCCAAGGGTTCAGCACGCTCAAACACGTGCGTCATGTGTTTATGAAGGCATAAATTCTCAAAAATATAATTTATTACCACTTGTCAAGCGAAGAACAAAACGAGACGCGCCCGGAAGGGTCCCCTTGGTCGGTCCACCTAGACCTACGGTGCGCCACAACAATGCGCACTCTCGTACACGTGTTTCTCGGCGGGCTTGAGGGAGAACATCTTCAGCTTTTCTGCTTGGGTGAGTGTGTGCAGCGTGTGCGCCGGAAACAATGGGCTAATTGTGGGTCGGTTTAGCATGTTCCGCGGTTTTCGTGGCCGTGTTCGCAATGGGAACTTCACATCGTGTTCGAGCGTCAGGTTTGTCTGCGAACAATAGAAGACACCGCACCGACACTGTACTGAAGCCGTTGTTCGATTGGTTTCGAATGGTTGGCCAAGGGTTGTTAGTTAATTTATTACGGGGTTTTTTTTTGCTGTGTGTTTGGGTTCATCACATAGCACAGGTAAACGTGCCGTAAATGCACTGCGTGCTGCAGGAAACAATAAAACAAAACCCACGGATGAGCAAAACCATGGGCCAGCGGTGAGTGAAGGATAAGAGTGGGTATCAAACACATCGGAAGGACAAAAAAAAAAGATTGGCGGTGCTCTGTGTTTCATAGTGTGCGTTCTGTTGTCTGTGGTACTGGCTACTGTACCACGGATATGAATGTATACTGTTAGGCGCATTAATTTGGTGTCACTATTTCGTGCTATAAATGAACAACAGTTGCATTGAACCATACTGTTTTTTAACATTGGGTAAATATGTTTTTATTTATAAACAGAAAATGATGTATTTTGATAATATATTCAGGAAAAACATAAAATTTAGAGACACAGCAAATGAAGCTTTTTGTTCCGTAAATTATTATCACCAAATAATCCAGAGCCAGAATACGAAACATTGTCAGCACATGACTTAATTAATATTATACTAAAACGTTTCGAACGTGACGAGTTTTATACTCACGTAAGTATCGTTAGGATCTGTTGCGATTATTTTAAATGCCTTGCTAATGTGATTTTCGCATTGTATAAACACCATACAAGCTTCCAATATTATGTATATAATAAAAAAATATAATAAACAAATGCTGGCCCAAAGCAACAGCACTTCAATCGCCCTCAAATTAGGCTGACACAATTAGTTTTATTATTTAAAAACACATAAAATCCGTCGCTCGTTGCGGGATTTAAGAAAAGAGTGACCTCTCAGTGTGAGCCCGATCGGTGGTAAACGTCGGAGGCCACACTAAACATTTACAGTGTCGCCCTCTTTCGGAAATCACAGGAAACAACGCTGTACTAGCAAATTGACCGTTAAAAAGATTGAAAAATAAATAAATAAATAAATCGAACGATCTGCTCAACAAACGCATAGCTAGTTTCACTGAGTAACCGATTGGTACCACCATACCATACAAGCTTATATCGTTTTGTTTTGGTGCGCCTTTCATTATGCTCGCTTCTTTCCTGTACAGCTGTTCGAACGATAAGTTTTCGCTACTCTCTTCCGTTCGGCAGGGCTAGTATTGTGCTCTCCCAGTGAGACTTTTCGCTGCACGATTGCTCTGTGCGTTCCAAGTTTTCTGGATCTTTCAGCGGGCATTCGAGTTCTCTCATTTCGTGCACGTTTCTCTCGCTCTCTTTTTGCAAGCTAGCTACGTTCATTTTCGAGCATTAGTTCCGGACGCAGCTTACGGTGTGGCACCCGTTTAGTGAGCTGCGAACCGTCGACAGGGAAGGATATGTTTGATGACACCGGGATGGGAAGAGTTCCGAGCCTAGCAGGGCACAATTTTACTTCCAGCTGTTGGGTTGAAAATAAAAGGTGTGTCCCTTTACTCACCTCGCAGCAGAAGCGGAAAGTGTATTGAGCGTAATGGATGAAAAGGCCTTTTTCAAGCGCACAGTCCATGGAGGTTTTTCTGTATGACTTCCGAATGTATTCTGTCTAATTATTCCATAAATCAACTGTTCTACCCAAAGCCAACGTAAGGATAATGCCTGTTTTATCAATTTCTAACTAAAGTAAAAATTTGAACGAAAATGTAAAAAAGCAAGCTTTAAGAAAATATTCAAAATTAGACATAAATATGCAAATCTAACAAACATTTAAAGTAATGTGGAACAAAGTTCAATCTTTCTTCTTCTTTAGCACAACAACTGTTGTGGGTCAAGGGCTGCCTGTACCCACTAGTGGAGCTTGGTTTTAGATGATTTATTGATTATCCTTAACAAGAAAATCAGTGCTACGAACATGGGGACGGTCCATTCGAGGCTTGAAACCATGACAGGCCAGTTTTTTTAAGTCGTGTGAGTTGAGGATTGTACCACCAGACAAGCCAAATTAAAATCAATAAATATTTTAATTTAATGACTCCCTGATTTAATAATGAAATGTTAATCCCCATAACAGGGATGAAAAAAAAAAACACATAAAAGCAACAGATCAGAATAACCATTTGCTAAAAATTTATTTCGGTATCCCAATCAACAAAACACAAACAATTAGGCTAGCAACGCTACCTATTCACGTGCTACAGCTACGTGTCTGCGTCAGATAAACCCTCCCATTTCTGAAATAATTGAATAATGAAAGTGGATACGAACAAAAAAAACATTGAAATAAAATGTAACAAAGCTGAAACACGGGCATGGTGCACAAAAAGCGCCCCTCGAAAATGCAGCTCAACGAATATCCAAATGTAGAATGCAGAAGAACATTCCTTTTCTCAAGCAACTCAGAAGGGGATAAAGAGAGTGAGGAACAGAGAAAGAGAGAGAGAGAAAAAAGAGCTCACATCGGATTAGCGCATTTCGTTTGATGTTTCAGAGAAAATGAACATGCCGCTGGGGCTTCCGGGGGAGGGGGGGGGGGGGGCTACTACCGCCCACTGCCACCCTGCTGCTACGTGGCTAATACTACCACCAACGGTACAAGTAGCAAAACAAACCTACCGGTCGGGTTTTGCCGCACGGCAAAAGGCTTAAAGGGAGCGCAAAAGAATAACATGAATAATTGTTCGGTGCAAAACGAGCGATCGCGCCGGGGGAACGCGTCGGTTGATGGCGGGAACGCGTCCAACCGGTCAGAAACAAAACAGAACAAAAAGGCTGGGCAACAAACTCGCGAACAAAAGGATAGTATTATTTCATAAACTCATTGTTCGTGGCACCGCCAGAGAGCGGGGGACTGGCACAGGGAAAGCGGGAACTACTTTTCCGTTCGTGGGCGAAAGGCTTCTGCACACAAAAAACAGCAAACGGTTTGTGAAATGTTCTTGGCCGTTTTTATGCTGCCTTTCCTTACCCTTCATCCCGCACACCACACGTGCAGGCGAGAAGGCTTTATCCGCTTTCTTCCGGACAGGGTTTAAGCAAAAAAAAAAAAAAACACGATCTTCCAGAAGCAACCTTCCTTTACTCCGTCCCGGAAGGCACGCAGACATGATTCAGCCCTTGCTGTTACTGTGTTGCGCTCTAAACTGTATAATTCCTGTGCCTGAAATATTAAAGCTGGTCGGCGGGGATTGGAAGCGCGTTCGGTAGGAGAGTGAGTAACAAGCACCAGCCTTCAATTTCATTCCAAACGATTCAGTCGAAATTCGTTCGCTTATTTATTTTCGGTGAAAATTAATTTCCTTTCCGGTTCTCCTTTATCTGACGCCGAATACGTTACGGCTTCGCCGCTTTGCGCTGCTGCTTCGAGGTGCCGCTGCTAGTACTAGCTGGATGCAATGGAATGCTCTGGTGCAAGAGATCGTTCGCACACCAACGCGTACTGCTGCTACATTCTTTTCTTATCGGACGGGATGCAGTACTGCCGCGCCGAAGTGAAGGTAAAGAAAAAATAAATTGCAACCAAAAACCGAATGTGATTGGAACGGAGATTCGGAAGCATATCGACAGGCAAGCGGCAGACACTTCCGGCAAATGATTCGGTTGTACTGGGTTTGTTGTTTCCCGATTCCGCTTTCTCCAGCATGCTTGGGCAAATGGTGAGAAATATAAGGTGGTATGGTATGATTAGCGACAAGAAAAGAAATTGATTTTATTCGATTGGTTAGAGTGAGTTTCCCTTTTTTTATCAAATGATTTGTTTAGTTTGTTTCTCCATGCTGTGATGTTTAGCGATAGATTGTAAAAGGGTTGTTTGGGACAAATTTCTTTGTGTTTAGTTATATAAAATAATTCACATAAGAATTAATCAAAGAAACCTTTGAAAAATAATTTGAATACATCTGTAACAAAATTAAATTAAGCACATAGTTGGCCATTCTTCAAATCGATGTCTCTTCATAATTGTTGCTGCATTCTTTGAAGTAAATCATGAATCAGAGCTTTTAAATTAATTTTCAACAAAAGGTACAAGTATAAATTCCGGCATCGTGGTACTACTAAAAATATGCAATATGTTAATTGTTTTCAAATAATATTGATTTTGACTCTTTTTTATATTTTTTTAGCCAGAAAGTTCAAATTTCCATCCTGTCAGTGGAACAGTATTTATTATCCAAGTTGATTCCATTTTACAGTTGGATCATATTGGATTTCAGCAATTTTGTACAAACAAAGATGCATTTTAAAATTGTTTTGTGCTGCTTTTTTAAAATGAACACTTTTATAGTAGTTATAGTACTTTTATTTGTAGATAGTATTTATAGTAGTAGTTATAGTACTTAAAAAAGTCGATCGAAACAATTTTTAACCTTTCAAAAAAATCAATGAGTCATGAGCCAACCTGATGAAGCCCGTGGCGAATCGGCGTTTGTTTTCATATTTTTCAGACTGAAATAATCTAGGTATTTGGAGTTAGTTTTGTGAGTGGTTGTGTATGGAGTGTTGGCATGATTTTAACTGCCAACTGTCAAACTCCATATAAAACAACTGGCTAGTATCGTAAAACCCCCCTTGGATAGAAAAAAAAAACTATTCAATGAGATAAATAGATATTTCGAAAAGTATTCGAACAAAAAACCACATAAACACAATAACTAGACATTTGCATCCCACGAGTTCCTTTACCAATACAAGCAAGGAACAGACGATGATTATTTATAATTACTTATCTTTCTTTAACGATTTTGACAACAAATTGCTCTTTTTTGCTTCTTACTGCTAATTAAACTACATCGTCTATTCACGTTAAAGCCTCTTATACACCGCGATCTCACACACCGCTACACGGAAGTGTCACTCAGGGATAAAAAACAAATGCTGAACCACTCCTCTCGTAACACCGATGTAATCCTTCCCAGATGGATAAGTAGCTGAAAAGGAAACAAAAGAAAATGGATGAATGCAAATGAAAAATTTTAACGAGGCAATCCCCTCCCCTCGCCATACCAACCGCTGGGCGAGATTTTTTCCACGCCAACGACAGTATACAGGCGAGGGAGATCGGTGTACAATCGTACTGCTCGCTGGTTTCCTTGTTGTCGTTTCGTTTCATTTTATTCCGATTCCGGGCAGCGCGGTGGTCTCGGCGGACCACTAAAGCGCAACGATTGGCAGTGCGCCTGAAACTATGCAATGTGCTGTTTGCACCGTTGCATTGCAGTATTCAGCGTGTTGACAGCTGCGGTGGTGATGCCAGCCCGGTCGTCGGTGGTCGGTTGTTCTCAAATTTAGCTGATAATCCCTCCGGTGTCATTCGGTTACCATTTGCACCCGTAAAACCTCCCATCACGATCATCATCGGCCGGGATGGCAGGTTGGCCGGGGCCAGTGCCGATTCCCATTCTTCTCGTGTTCATACACTCGCCGCCGAGGGGCTGCGGTACAATCGGGTTTTGGGGATGATCTTTTCCGGTTTACCGAGCCACTTGATTGTTGATGGTGGCGTGTCCGATTTGATTGCTTGGAGAGTTTGGTTGCATTTTTGACGCCTCCCGGGGCGTTGCTGTCCCGAAACGTCTCGGATGGGAAATTGATCGCCGTTAAGCGGTGTCAGGAAAAGCTGGTGTCGAAACTATTTCGTTCCCGGCTTGAGTTGCAAAACCGGCGTGAAGGCTTCAACAGAAGCTCGGAGCTGAGAGGAAAAGTTGTTGAAGCAAGGAGAGAGAGAGAGAAAAAAAGCTCCCCAGCAAAGTTGAAAGTATTTACTTGTTTCCAAGTAAAGGGCGAAAGAGCAGGAGGATTGCGAAGAATGTTTCCAATCGTAAGTGGTCACCGAGCTGGTGTTGAGCAATGGGAAAAGTTTAAACGTCGTTCTTTGCTTGTTGCCCCAAAGTTTGACCGAGGAGAAATCATTCCACAAACGCTTGCAAATCGCTCTACCGAAAAGAAACAAACCGTGCGGTAAGGATATTGAAAGAACACAACCAACTAAATAGAACGGCTATTAATTAATGCGTTTTACGTTCGATTCAAGCAACGAACAACTTCCCTTAGGTTGCGTGCGCGGGTGAGTGAGATAAATTAGGCGACAGTTTGTTTTGCCGGCAGTCCTCAACAGGCCCGAAATCCAATCAAAGCTTCATTTATGTAACGATTTGTGTCGATGGAAAAGTAGACAAACGGCTAGGCTACATGACGCCCACGACTGCAACCCCCGGTAACGTGATGCGGCTGGACCTTCGTCAGTTTGATGGCTCATTGCTCAGTGGCAGTGGCTGGCTGGCGGCGACGAGTACGGTCCGGTAAGCTGACTCGCCGCGTAAGTACCGGTCGGCTCAGTTCCGCATGACCGTAGAGATCGAATTTCCTCGGGCCCGGTAACCTGTAACGACATTCCGATGGCCATTTGCTGATAAGCGGGAGCGGGAGGATAGCCTTACGATACGCCTCCACCCTTCCGGCGCAATGATTGACAATTCGGGTACAGGGTAGACGGCGGCATTCCGCAATCGTCAATCGGCGTGACGGGGATTCGACCAGCTTTGATTTATTTTCCGATTTCGGCTCGCAGGACTCACACACACACATACGATTTGTCGGTCGGATATAATCAATCACCGGGCAAACTGGTTGACGACTGGTCGGGTAACTGAGCCGGTGGGCGGGGATCGTGAGACGATCGAACAGAGCGGAGATTTGCCATTTGCTCGGTAGAAAATTCCTTTGCCGATATGACGATATAAATAGTATTGTCTGTTGAGCCAAGCAGGGATGGTGTATTGCAAATGGGGCCTTTATTTTGGAGCATTAATGATAGAATAGAAACAAACTTAAGGCGAAGTGACAGAAGCAATCTATACGGAGGGCATCACAAGGTTTGTTAGTTCGAATTAGTTAGCTTTTTTTTTAAACGAAGTATGGATATAATGCGAATGATGTAACGAATTGTATTTATTTTTTCTTATTGATAGTTATTTATATTTTCTGACTAGATTCAAGTATACACGGGGTTTCATTCAAAACATTTTCAAAAGCACAATATTCACGATAGCTGTCCAAAGGTGTATGATGAATCCTGAATCCATACCAGCACTTAATGCTGCAATTCTGGGCATATTTTGTTCCTGAAACTCCATCCATACCAGTATGGGATGTATCCCCGAATCCATATGAGTCGTAGAAGTGACCCTGTACTAACTCCGGTCCTGGAACCTTTCACAATCCCAGAGCTAGTCCGCAAACTGACTTTGAATCCTCAACGATCCTGGATGATCGAGATCCTTACTTACCTACTTACTTACCCTGCGCTACAACCGCTTTGCGGCCTTGGACTGCCTCAGGAGTGTCCGAAACCGTTCACAGTCTCGTGCCTTCGTCTGCCAATTCGTTATGTCGGCCTTAATGTCAGACGCCTCCATGCCATCTTGCCACCTCAATTTGGGCTTACTACGTGTCCTCTGTCCTTGGAGACAGCCTTAAAAGACTTTACAGGCAGGGTCGTCCGTTTCCATGAGTACTACATGGCCAGCCTGGCGACTACCGGAGCCTGGCGAATCGACAGTGAGGTCGCCGTACATCTTGTATCAGGTCATCGTTATAAAGCCTCCTCCATTATCCTTCCACACATACGGGGCCTCTCGAACGTGGCTAAGAGGGTTTCAACAGATTTGGACAGTGTCCATGTCTCAGATGAGTATGTGAGGCGTACCATATAGTCCCAGCTTTGTCCGTCGCGACAGGCTCTTTGAGGTGAACTGATTTTCCAGGCTGTAGAATGACCGATTAGCAGTCATCATTCTTGCCTATAAATAAGCTATCATGCTATAGTCGTTGCTGACCTTTGACCCTAGATAGATGAATTCTGGCACGACTACAAAAAAGCTTTCATCTATCTGTACGTCATACCTACGTAAGGTTGGATTTGTTGTTGGTAGGGTCACCGATGTTGCCACCATCAGTTTGGTCTTTGCCTTATTTATCTGCAGTCCGAGGTTCTCTGCGGCCTGGTCGATAGACATAGAAGAGCCGCAGACTACATAGAAGAGCCGCTGACCAATACGGTCTATATCATCAGTGTATGCCAAGATCTGGGTTGACTTATGGAAGATGGTTCCCGATGTTGAACAAGCAAGTTCGTCCTCCCTGGGACTGACCTTTGGAGGTTGCAAAAGACGCTGAGAGTTTTCCATCCACCTTCAACCTGGTAAGTGATGTCATTCCTCTAGCTTTATCAGTTTGGCCGGGATTCCAAAAGAGCCTGTCGTACAGTTTTATCCTGGCTATGTTACTGATCCTCTATGTTGAACATCAGATAAAGAAATGGTTTATGTGACCAGTTTTTTTGTATTTTATTTGAGTTATTAAGACTAAAAAAACCTCCAGTTACTATTGTGTAGCTGATACAGGTTGAAGAATTAAGCTTTCACGTCCCTTCTTATTTTGCACAAAGCCTGTTGTCGGTAAAGGCTTGCCCTATACCAAGCCCACTTGCTTTCAATGGCTTATTTGATTACCCATAATAGTATGATAGTTAGTCACTATGGGGGCACGGTCCATTTGGAGATTTATTTATTTATTTCTAGAACCTATGACGGGTATCATTTCGGTTCCGAGTTGACGATTGTACCACGAGTACGGTGAGCTTTAACGATTAATAGAAAGAAAATGTAAAAAAACAACTCGGACACTGTACAGACTGTAGTAAAACATGTTTGTACCATTTTTCCCGCTTGAGCTTGAACCTGACTCAATGCATTCTGAATTGAAACGTTGTAAATGTATTCCATTGTATCAAATTCCAGCCTTTGTGTAACGAACTTAACCCAGGTGAATATTTTATACAGCTGTACACACGTGCCACACAAAAACTCGTACATTATCCATCGTGCCTGTATGATTGGAAAAATATGTTCGTGAGGTTTTTGCAGTGTATGTTGTCTTTTTTTCAGCCACTATCTCCTCTCCCACCATGACACACAAAAACTAACCCCCCCGGGGCCCATAAATAAGCGGAATGGATTTGTTATCTGCGCAGCCATTCATTTCATATCGGTGGATAACATTTCAGCGCGGCAGCATTTTTTTGTTTTGTTTTCGGAGCAAAGGGAAAATAAACAGATAAAAAATCAACATTGTGGGAAGGGTTTGCCCGCACTTTAGGCGCTTACAGGATATAATGCACCGCACAAGCGATGCATTTTTCGAATAAAGCCATCAGCTAGCTAGTGGGTTACCATTTGCTCCCGGGTGAGCGGGTGTCATTATTTTACTCTGTTTCAGTTCTCCCACTGATCTGGATGATGAAGGTGGAGGCGCAGGCTGATGAATGCAGCCATTACTTGTGAGTAGCATAAATCACTGCAACAATCTCCCCGGCCTGTTCTTCTACTCACTTTCCTCCCGGATGTACCGTGCTGAACAATCCACTCTTCCTCCCTTGAGCAAAGTGAAAATGTGGTTAACAATGTAGAAAATGGCAAACGGTGCAATGGGCAGTGGAAAAACTAGGCTGTAAACTAAATGGAAATGACAAAAAAAATGCTTCGGTAGTAGGAAACAAGCGACCGGAAAGCTCCCCTTTAATGCATACAAACGCACTTACAAGCGTGGCGATAAATGGAACTAATAATGGTGAGGGAAAAAACCCCCCAGCGCGAATGAAAAGAGATTTTTAAACAGGATAATTAAAAACATTTCAACAAAGTGCGGGACGCACATTTTCTCGCCCACTTCTTCCCAATCGCCCGGCACGCTCATTATACGTGCCCCATTTCCGGTCGAAAGAGAGTGATGGTAGTTGGTTGCGAGCAGCGGGGGGGGGGTTTAAATAAAATACTAAAAAAAGAATCATTTACTGTGCTGCTCCGGAAAGCGTCCACACGCACTGCACAGTGGGGTGGAGAGGAAAAAAAAGCACACACACACACACAGGGATATGTTTTATGATTTCCGCGCAATAGATCATCATCGTTTGTTGCGGGGTTACGGTTAAGAGGGCCTCCGAGTGGTCCAGGGCAAAGTGTCCCACTGATGAGTGCTGATTAGCACGTAATTAATCACAACCGGCGCTTGTTGTTGCGCTCCGTCCGATGAATGGATGGAATGGATTACACCGATGCGCTGTTTCAATCACACCGGTTTTCTGGCGTATCTGTTTGAATTGCCATTTAAGTTGCATTGTGCAGGGTGCTGGGCAGCAGGGCAGCGCGACAAATGAGGATGTCAAACGGACGCTCTGGGAGCGAGAAGCCATTGTCGGCTTTCATACTGACAATCAGCCCCGTTTGTTGATGGTGAAGGTCAATTATAATAAATTAAACTGACGCTAATGGTCGGTTTGTGCGCATTCAGTTGGAGTTGTGAAAATGGGTTGAGATATTTTTTAAATTGTTTTATTGATGGAAATCAATCGCGTGAGTTAATACCAAAGAGTCAAAAACATCCAACCCAGATAGCCAATAAAAGCAATTTCAATGAAATGGTCGATTACAAAGCGCTTCAAGTGATGAAATGCGATTTAAAGCTGAAAAGTTTTATCTATTTATCTATTTAGTTATTTATTTATTTATATATTTATATATTTAAATTATCATTATTACGACTTCGGATGTATTTTAAATACATCATGCATGGACAGATTTTGTTCGCAGGACATTTGCTTTCTGCATATTTAACCTAATACCGGGCATACTCGGCTGTTAGTAGCTTAAACTGTTTTGATAGGATACAAACTGAATTCTAAGGAAAAGAATCAAGTTTCGATGCCTTTTTCATCAAAATTGTGTATATGACTTAAAGCTTTAGTTTTTAAGTTTTCTTATAAATTTTTCGTTTGAATAACACAATTTTTAGTTCTGAATGTTTTTACGCCAAATCGGGACAATTTCCGCCAACAATTGTCAAATGCTAAAAAAGCTGTTTTTGTAATAGCTTGAAATCGCAAAATTTACATAAATAACTAAAAAAATGTCACAAATGATATTGAATAAGCAATTCAGTGCAAAAAAGAACTAAGCTTAATAAAAAATTACAATTTATGTTATTTTACGGGTTATTTGACTTGCGCGAAAATCGAAAGTACTCGAATGTCCCTTTGAGCTTTAGTCGCCATCCATGCCAGCTGTTTTTAATGTTGCAATAAATTAACAAATAAATAAATGAATAAATATATCAAAAGTCAAAATCAGTACATAAATTTGAAATAAATAAATCAATTAATAACTAAATAAATAGTTAAATAAATAAGTCAATAAATAAATAAATTAATTAAAAAATAAATAAATAAAAACAAACAAATAAATAAATAAATCAAAAAATCAAAATAAGTAAAAAAAATGAATAAATAAATAAATAAATAAATAAATAAATAAATAAATAAATAAATAAATCAAGAAGTTAAAATAAATGAATAAATAAATAAATAAGAACTTTAAGCTGTCATAATATTTCATTCCTGCGGAATCAAATCGAAACAAATGTATAATTTTGATTTATGAAAACATTATATTGTAGAACGACTGTGGTAAAACCGGACTTGGAAGTTTTCTTGATTGCAAGTCAATTTATGATACGCGATTAACGATGGTGGAACCCCAAGACAATTGATGTAATTAAGCTTATCATTTAAAACAAAGCACTAGTGGCGTCCGATAGCTAAGTTGATCGAACAAAAGAACCATTGATTGCTATCAACAAACGGATACGTGATGGATGAATTCTATCTTTTGAACTCGCTTTTAACGATCACATCAAGAAAAATAATAAATAATAATATTTGTAATTTATAGTACGCAGTGTGTTCTATTGCCCTACAATCACCACTGGCACTACTATCGCAACCGATACGTTTGCCCTTCATAACACTACTACTACTTACTAATTATTAGAAAAAAAAAACGCACCAGACCTTGCCGATTATTCGGTATAACTCATTTTCATCATTTCGTTACATATTAAGCGTATGTCAGCGAGTTTTCGGAGTAATCCTTGCTCACTATCCTGCTACTACTAATACTACTACCATCGTGATAGCAACGCAACCTTTCCGAATGCCACAACGTAGCAACACCATAGCAACACGAGGGAGTCCGCCGACCTTCCCCCGTTCCAGGGCCGCATAAACATGTTACGCAGCGTACTGGGAAAGGGAATTTGTGAATGAATCGTATTTGAATCGTGTTATGTACCGTTCGACCTTTAAGAAACCTGATATCAATTAGCGCCGCGTATCGAACATCAAACGCAAGGGCTGGGTTGGTTTTTCGCCAAACTGCTCACTACATAAAAGCAAATTTGACAAGGTTTGTGTGCTGGATTGTAATGGAGCTATTTTAGAAGCCAAGGACGGTGCCAAATTCACCAGAATCGTATTCGCTTTCCTCTCGCTTTCAAGCCAGTTCAGACGAAATGGCTCTTTTAATGCCACCGTGCCAAGGCGACCGTCGTGGCAAAGTGATGCAACGTTCATGTTCTCCCCAGCAGGACATGTCCCTTTTTTTTGGGAGGGCAAAGATTAGGATTGGTAGGTGTTTTGGGTTGTTGGGGCCGCCCTTTGGCAGCACACTTACCGTACCGTACCGCGTCCGTTGGCCGCGAATCAGTCAACGCGCGAATGTTGTTCTGCGTTGTTGTGCCCTGTCTTGGCTGGTAATGTGCATAATTGTTTTTCTCACACAATCGTCTTATCTGGCCGCGGTACGTGCGAGATGTTTCGGCTGTCACAGGCGTCACCTTTGGGGTGTGTGTGTTCGTGCGAACGTGTGTTTTGCTATCTTTTCTTAATATTGTGTCGTCCTTGCCGACGGTTCGTTGTTTGCAATTTGGAATTAATTGAAATTTCCCAACACAACAACGGCACAGCAGCTGTATGTGTGAGCGTGTGTGTGCGAGACTATGTGACTCTCGTACGTCAGCTCTGCGCACGAACGTGACAGGAATGACGGGCAAATGAGCGTTACGTGGTGTAATGGGAAAGCGGTCACCCGGGAACAACTGAAGTACAATGCGAGCGACAACAGCTACAAAAAAAGGATTCCCCAAACAGCACCCCACCAGGCCTGCATGCTTCATGTTCATCTTACCCCCCATCTCCCACGAGAGCGTAGATAATTCCTCCGGGTGCCATTACGACACCGGGCTGTCGCTTGTCAGAGGTGTCGCTGTCGGTTTTGTTTGCTGCGCTGTTTATTCGTTTCTCTAACGCACACCGAGACACGCTGCTTACGCTGCTCCCGGTGCGTTTGATACACTCTTCAACCGCTCCGCCGACGGATGACAGGTTTTTCTTTGCCTACTATTGGTAGCGCACGGGGTGACGGTGCATAAGCACGCATTCGCTGGGCTGTTAGGCTCGATGGGGACATGTAAAGGCACGCATGGCGAGAGGGAATGTTTTTCCGTGTGTTTGTGAGCCAGTGCGAAGGTATTATTATTATTTGTGGCGGGATTGTGGGCAACCACCGTTGGGTAAACATCACGTTGAGCTGGCCGGCTTTTGATGTCGTCGCGATGCGCACGGTTTGCGGAGAAGCTAATTCAATTTAATAAATCAGTAAATTACGGTATGACCCATTTACGGATGTGATGGATGGGTGATCGCTTAGTGGGTATATGTTTTTGATTTTGCATGAAGAAAAACAAATACAAACTGTTAATAATACTCATGGTAGACACATGTTTCACTGGAGTTTTTGCTTTTTATTATATAATTTTGATTGTTCGGCAAAGTAATTAAAATAATAATAACCATTTTTTATTGTTTTCCTTAATATAATCATTTGAATTGACAGAATTATGCAACAGGAAATCCCCGAGATACTCATTACCTCTTATAAGCGGACGCTGTTTTCTAAATTGGATAGTTTCATGACCAAATTGTACTGATTTGACACATCAATTGTCAGATTCCAACATGTAGAATTTTAAAAATCATTCAATAATGTTAAAAACTTTAATTTCCAGGCAAAATTATCTAATAATTAATTTAGTAGTAACAACCACTTTTTGCATGCAAGATTATAGGAAAACTAGCTACATTTTGGCTGTAAATCACGTGAAATTAGCGGACATACGCGGAAATTAGAGGTACGTGGTTTCTTCTCGTTCCCCATTAATAGCGCATCTCGGTGGCAATCTGTATGTGCACTGCCAGAAAAGTCCTTTGTTTAACCATTCTATGCGCCTGGATGCATGCAATTTAATATTCTAAATAATGTTATCCATTCATGGACTCCAGTAAAGGCCTTCCCTTGCGGAACACGCTAGGCGCCTGAAGGTATGCTATGTTAATATTCAAATAAGATAAATGCATTGCTTGTTCAGCTTGATTTTGCAATTTCTAGCATTTTTCCATGATATTGATCTCAGAATTTGAATTGGTGTCCTTTAAATGTTTGTGCGCTACTTTTCTTATTAGTTTATCGAAAAAGTATTTAAAGGGAATAATATTTACAATGTAGTTGATGTTTGAGCTATCAATATACTGGATGCTAATAAACTAAATAAACTAAGATATAAGATTCAATCAATGATTTTATATAGTTTATGTCCGTTAAGGTAGCACACTTTTTTTGCAATAAAACAGAAAAAAAAGATTTAAATCACTTTTCAATCGAAAATGTTCCAAACATGTTCAAAGTTTTTTTGCTCAAAATGTAATAAAAATACCTGCACAACCTACCGACAGCCAAAGCACAGCGAAACAATCGCTCAATAGGCCCAGGATTACAGGGATTACAAGAGACGCTCCACTCGCCGTGGTTCAAATAGAATCAAAAATTAAACCCCATTGTCACACGACGGTGGCAACACACTGTAACTGGTTCCGTTCCAAAGTTGATTAATGAGTTTCGAAAGCAAGCGCCTTTTAAAATCCATCTTCCACTTTTCACCCTCCGTACACACACACGCACACGCACCTACCTTAACGAGCCCACTGGGAAAGCTCGGGGGTTCGGTTACACTGCGCTGCCTTTTCTTCTGTTGCCTATTTCTTCGCCCTTCGCGCGCGCCTAATTAAGACAGATTAGGACCGGAAAAAGTTACGCCCGACCGGTGTACGTGCCGGGGCTGAAGCTGAAGCTGAAACACTGCCCCGGATAGGATAGTGCCATAAAATTTCGCTCCCCTCTAACATGATTAGCTGTAATGAGAGATCAATCCTGTTAGCCCTCGGGCGCTGGTACTATTTGGATGGTTTGAAATCAGAAATCATTCAATCAAATGGCTGAATGCGATTAACGCGTGACTTGCTGCGCTGGAAAGTGTTGATCATTTCCCGGCCGGCCGGCCGGCTGGGTGTAAAGAATAGAATCAATCAATTATGTAATCTTTAGAATGATTGATCATGATGAAGCATAAATTTTAAACAAATGTTGAATGCCGTAAACATGGAGCAGTTTCATAAAAAGCAGCACCTTGCGTTATTTCAGTCATAGAAAGGAATCATTAAGCATACCATTTATGTCCTTGCTCTTTCCACCAAACACATTCAGCGTTTTTTTACAAGCGATGAACAAAACATATCTTCCTAAGCTTATCTCCTCACCAGCTAAGGCAAATCGATTTGTATCGACCGAATTCAATGGGATTCAATTTTGAGCACAAAATTGGATCAGCAATCTGGCTTCGCTGCACCAAGGCGCCCCAGCATCGGTGGCGTTCAATAAAAATGGGGTAGAGCATGAATTTAAATCTTCCTTAAATTGATCCTAGCGGTACAGCTCGTAGCAATGTTCTTCAATTCTATAAAACGTTTTTTTTTGTTGCCCAATTTTTTGTTCAAAAGCCTCAGCTAAGGCGCACAAAAAAAAAAAAAACTTGCGTGTCGTGCTGTTTGAAGGTGTTGGGATTTTGTTTCGCTTTCGGTTTTATTTCCACACCTATTGATTCCATTTCACTTGAACGAGGCACCTTCCGGAAGGTTTTTGGCTCTTCCGGTAGCTACCTAGGAACAGATAACACCAAACCACACGTTGAAAGGCGCATGGAAAGTAGACGACAGTGGGCAAGAAAAGGAAAAGAAAAGAAAATAACGTTCCAAAATGAAATACAATGTAAGCCTTCGTTGAGCTGTGCACTTGGGCACAGGGCGTAACAAGTATACGTATGCATTGGGCGGTTTGTGCTTCAGGCGGTCGTGTAGGGGGGATCGTTTTGTGAAACTATCTTATATATATACTTTTATGCTATCAATCCAAATAAACTCGTATTGTCCAACCAATTTATATCGATTTTAGATTGCATAGAAGGTCAGTAATGCAAAAGTAGCTGCAAAGACACTATTAGTAACAAAATGCATGTATATTGCATACTTTTAGGCGGTTTTCTAGCAGCATTATGAGTTTATCCACAAACAAATGTAAAAGACAGTTGAGTCGTCTTGTAAACCGAAGCATCTCGCATAAAGTGTACTCTCACTGGTGACACGTACTGTTCTCACTTTGCCTGATCCCAAAAACTGCCAAAACCACAGCCGTGAACCAGGTGCCAATCGTCGATCTGCCGATGCCCCATGCGAGACCGGCCAAATCTAGACAGCCATGAAATTTCCGCTCGCAAAGCTCAATTTCCACCTTCGCCCAAGAAGTGTACGTTTCAAAATGGCTTGGAAATAAAGCCCGAGCTTCCCAATATCGCACCCAGCAAGAGGCCCGCGTGTCGAGTTCAGGGGCGCTCAGCAACGCATCGCTACGGCGGTGCCAGAAATGTTCGCCAGGCACACGGTCACATGCGACGCCGCATTTTTGCACACGGCGGATCTTTGGCGGATTATCAGATTATGGTAAATCGTCAGCACCAGCCCGAGACTCGCAGCGCAATGGCACGGTACTTGTGGTTCCGGGGTTTTATCCCTTGGTTTTCTCTGATTGACGACTTTTTGTGGCATGCTAGAGAGAGAAAATTGATTTTCTGCCCCGCCACCAAGTTGAACCGAAACTGCCAGCGAAGGTAGGGCAATGCATAGATTTTAGTCTTTAGTGTCTCGAGACGAGCAAACGCAGCACCGAACTGGTGTAGCTTGTGTGGCATTACATCCTGTTATCGAGTCGTTACCGTGATGTGCGTGTATGTATGTGTGTCTTATCTTTCGCAGACGACATTATGGGAAAGATTTACGACATCTCGGAAGCCGAGGTCCTGTCCGCGTTGGAGTGTGCTTGGCGTTTCATTTAGCAGTCGAGGTATCGAGTTGCAGATCGGTTCAATCAAATGGTTCCCACCCATCTACCCACAGCAAATGCATCGTCAGATGAAGCCTGGGCGCGGCTTGAGTGCTGCTGCCACAGCGGCGGGCTAATACTTTCGGAGATCAGTTCATTGGTAGCATTGTGACACCCGTGCGTGATAATGCTTTCGCAAATTGCTCCTGCAGGGGTTGGCAGATTATCCGCGATGCAATGCACACAACGCCTGAAGTTATGCAGCTGCTACAGCTAATAGTGGAACGGAGCTCATCATTCGGAAACTTTAAAAGCTCCGTTCAAGTGTTGCTCCGCAATACAGTTTATCAATTACAATTTCGACCTGCTAAACCCTGGCACCGATGCGGTTCCATTTCCGGCCTGCACCGTATCCTGCACAGCGCAAAGCAAACACACCGAGCCATCTTGCAGCCAAGCAATCAGCACCGCGGGTCAACATCAACAGATGGTCTATTAAATTATTGCAATAATGAAAACCCCGAACGGTGTGGTGCGGTGCCAAGGCGCATCGATCGGTGCCGCCCGAACCGGGGCGCAAGAACCGATGGATAGAAGGATTTGATTAATTCCGAACTATGATCGAATGTTTGCGGTTTCGCGTGCGGGCGTGCTCGGGTAGCGTAAGCATAAGCCGAGAATGAGGTTATAATTAGCGTTGCTTAATTAATCAACCCATCGGCCGGCGAAATGGTGCAAGCGGCCCGCAATCGGCCGGTGGATCGGTCCGGTTTATTGTTTCTTCGATTGTGCGGTTCTGCCCGCTCCTGAGTTGTAAATAAATACTGCCGGTCGGACTGTTTTGTACCAGTTGCTGCCCTCCGAGCAGCCATTCAAAAACACACTCCAATTAACTACCCGGAGCCAGCTTCAGGTCTGTCTGTTTTCTTAGAATTTAGTGCAGCTAGCAACGTCGATAATGGAACCCCTTGCAACCTGCGAACGCTCGTAGCAACCGGTTTAAAGCACGTGTGGCGCCGTATTAGCTTTTCGAATTGGTAATTAAATTTGCTGCAATAATGAGGTGGACACGCTGATGCGATCTGCTACTTGGATTGGTTTTCTTTTGCCGACTGCGACTGCGTGCTGCGACTGCGACTGCCGGGGCACAGATTGTAGCGATGGTATATATCTGGTAGCTAAATGGGATAATAAAATTTTGTTTCCATTTATCGTAATTACGGCGGTTAAAGGATATAACGATGGTGCTGCGATTGTGCTACGGGCTGTGCTACGGTGCATGGGAAGACAGTTACGCCGTAATGGATTCTAATTAGTGCAGGTGGTTCTAAGTCCACCGGATAGACAAAGTCTCAGACGTGGTGTAGTCGTCACGTGTGCACAGTGAGATTTGGAGGGACATTTTTGAAGAGGTAAGGATAGACAAAGTCTCAGTCGTGGTGTAGTCGTCACGTGTGCACAGTGAGATTTGGAGGGACATTTTTGAAGAGGTAAGCTCGTGTGGCGTCATGCAAGAAGTATTTTGATATAATTTGCTATTTGTAGTATTTTTTTTAGGCATTCAGATAAAAGGAATAAAATATTTAAAAAATGAATATTAATTCATGATCAATCATTTTGACCTTTGTTGTTTGTTCGTGCTTTTACAGTCGTTTTGTTAAAATTTGCTTCTAAAATTTTTAATTTTATTTTGATAGCTTGTCCTTAAAGATACAAAATTTTGACAATCGATACCAGTTCTTGTCTGAATTTATGCCTGAATTTATATGCTGTTGTTTTTTTCCTTTGCATAAAAAAAAAATTGTCTGTAATAGAAGTCCTTAAAAATTTATTTAATGTTTTGAATCGTTTTTATAAAGCCCGGCGGACAATGTCCATACTCGCAAGTGTAATTTCGATTTTCACTAGCGCATCTGGCGGCGGCTTACCGAAGCATTTTGCCAAACAATTTTGAGCTTCTTCAGAAAATATATAATTTTTCCATGTTTTTTACTTAAACCGGACTGGAAAAGCTTTGTAATAGAGACATGTGTTGTGTAAATATTTCAGCTATTTTCGTAACAAAAAAAACGATGAAAACACTACTTAATTTGAAATCCGTCACGACCATTCCCTCGATGCCCAAAAGAAGCTTCGGTCAGCCACCGCCAGATGTACTAGTGTCAATCAAAATCACTCTAGCGAGTATGGGCAATGTCCCCCGGCCTTAACAATGTTTATGCTTTAAAAAAAATTAATCCATCCATACCTTGAGAAAAACTTGAATTAAAGTTATGAATATTCATGACAATCTGTGAACGTTCCAAAATCTTTATCTCAATTGTAATATATTTAACAATAAATTCACGACTGATGTGGCTTGAATAAAATAACACATTATCGTGAATTAATTGTGAAATTCAGTAAACAATATCAGTTTATAATGAAAAAATTGAATTACAGTTGAAAATGATTTCAAAAAGAAAATAAAAGACAAAACAAAATACAAAAAACTTCTGATATTCATCATTACTGTGTAGCTGGATAGTAATTTCGCTGTTGCTATGGGGGAACGGTCTGGTTGAGAATCAATCTAGAATTGATCGAGAACAGCTGATGCCTTGGAGACTTTATTATCATTAAGGCTGGGCTACATTGACCGTACTCCGTAGAGTAATTTTGATTTTCACTAGCGCATTTGGCGGAAGCTGGTGGAAGCTTTTTTTGGTCGTCGAGGGAATGGTCATGGCGGATCTCAAATTTAAGTTGTTTTATCATCGTTTTTTGATGCGAAAATGGCTGAAATACTTGCACAACATATTTATCTATCAATTGCATAGCTTTTCCAGACCAGTTTAAGTGAAAAACATGGAAAGATAACATATTTTCTGAAGCGGCTACAATTTGTTTGGCAAAATGCTTGAGTCAGCCGCCGCCAGATGCGCTAGTGAAAATCGAAATTACGCTGTGGAGTACGATCAATGTAGCCCAGCCTTTATAATGATCACTATATCCCGCAAACGAAAGCAAATTAATGACAAAGGAAGCAAAAAGCTTCACTGTAAAATCTATTGTTCAATAAATGTGTGAAAATTTAAAATTTAATTAACACCTGTCCCACTTCCTTCGATACACCGTGCCATAGTGCGCATAAAGGTGCGGATATAAAATTTTATCTTCCAAACGACGCGTTTCCCTATTGATATCTAATCCAGCAAGAAGCATCGAATTGTCGCACAGCACGAGCTAATTTCGCCTTTTCCCAGCCCCGTCAGCAAACCGATTATCTTAAAGACCGGAATTCTTCCACCTCCTCCTTCCTCCCCCGACTAAAAGGCACGCTAAATCTCGCCCTGCTCCACCCGGCACATGATCGGTACGTCCGCTAGCTGCGTGGCGTTCTGTCGCGGACGCAGCCGAACGTACTCGCGCACCAGCGCCTTCCGGTAGCGCTGCCAGCGCTGATCCCGCACAAACTGCTCGAACAGCCGGTCCCGCTGGATGGTCATCTCCAGCTTCATGCGAATGCGCTGCCAGGTGTTGCCCACGTTCTGCTGCTTCTCGAACAGCCAGCCGCGCGGTATCACCAAACACTGCACCCGGTTCCGGGCGACCACCATCCGGTGCGGCATTGGTTCGCCGAGCCCAAACACCGAGCCGCAGGAAAATGTGCCCACGTCAATGAACCGATGCTCGATCGCTGGCTGCTGCAAAGAGAGAGGGGGGAGTGGCATATCTGTCGTAAAACCAGCGGGAAGGGGGTTCCGAAATGTTATCGAAAAACGCGTCAAAAGACACTTTACCATCGGTGCTGCGCTGGCATCGCGTGACGTTTGCTTAGCGGCGGCCGATTCGTTAGTCGCAATCGGTACGAGCCGGTACGTGCCGTGCACCTTCGCCACCGTCAGGCACTGCAATATCATGCACTGGCCGCTCAGCACGAAGTACGTGTGCCGTGCGTCACCATCGACCGGAAGCTTCTGCTGCGTGTCGAAGGCAACGATTCGGCTCAGCAGACAGCATTCCCGCACCTATGGGGAAGAGAATACAAAACCAGGCGAGAAGGCAGCGTGGAATATGAGATTGCGTTTGCGGGCAGGGCGCAGTGTCGCTCAGCATTCGCACCTGATCGTTGGTCCAATATTTGAAGTAATCAAACCGCTCCAGCGCAAGCTGCAGTTGGCGCCAGCGGTCGAGCAGCGTGCGCTTGAGGATGCGATCGAAATCGGCCCGCGAAAGGCACAGTAATTCACAGTCGGCTGCAAATAGCGGGCAAATAGCGTCACAATTACGCAAATATCTATGAACCAGGGTGCCCGAAAACGGGTTGCACCTACTTGCTGTGGTGCAGGTTGCCGTGCGCGGGCAATCGTGCAGGAGTGCAATTTCGCCAAACATTTGTCCCCGCGTCCTCGTACCGCACGGTGTGTCGTTGTGTCGGAGGTAGATCTGGTGACGGAATGGGAACAGAGCCAAAAGCGAGTAAAATGAGCCGTACCTGCAAGGGTGTACATGATTGATTACGCATCTTATACCCACACTGTCCCAGCGTAGCCGGCTGACGGTAATTTCACCATTGGCAAGAAAGTACACGCCATTCGGATGGTGGCCCTCGCGCAAGACGACCCGACCCGGCTCGAAGTACTCGAACGTGGCACAGCCGGCCAGATCGTTCAGCTGGTCCACCGTCAGCTCCTGGAGACAGTCTATCTTGCGCAGCACGGTCCGCAGCACACGCCGCTGCTCTCGGGTTCGCTCGGCCGGTGGACTGTTGAGGATTTTCTTTTCCTAATAGGAAAAAAACAAAATCCAACAGCACAGTGGTAGGTTATTTTATTTCCAAGCAACATGCTCCTCCACCCTGTGTTCGTACGATTATCGTAAGCGTTCCTTTGTGCGTTAGGCGACGGTCAATGACGGCGACATTGCGGGTCACGTTGTTGCCGATTTCACGGTCCTCGATTTCGGTGATCCAGTAGCGGTTGCATATGACCACGTGCACCAAGCGCTTGAAGCGAAACCGGGCCAGCCGGCGCTTTTTTAGCTTCTCTTCCTGTTGATTTTATCCATTGTACAAGGGTGTAAATGTTAGATTATTAGGAAAAAATAGAGGGATATCGTGTGTTTTTGTTTAAACTTACATCTGCCTTCTTTCTTGATGCCATTGTCGATCACAGGGGATGAAGCTTCAGTGCAGATGCCTACTACGTTGGAATTAAGAGTACCCGACTGAGCAACCCCGTAGTAGGCTAAATGGTTGAGTGTTTTGCATTTTGGTGAGAGAAGTACATGCCACCAGAAGTAGCCCACTGCATCTATGGTTTAGTACAAGATCTCGCTCGCTCGCTTTTGACAGTTTCATGAAAAAGTGTTAACAAACAAACGGCTAACAGTTTACGCGAAAAAGTGGACGAATTTACTGTTAGGAAGATTATATTGGTTTAATTTCTTGCGGTCAATTGCAGTGTGCTTTGTATTCAGAAACGTTGATAACCTTTTTCATTGTTTGCCATTCCGTGAAAACGAATCAATACCGTTTGCAACGGTCCTGCGGGAAGAACAAACAGTTTAACAGGCAAAAAAAGGACCGTACATGTTCTAACTGGGTAAAAGAAGTCCTATTTACTTTAAATTAAACACTGAGAGTAAATTGAAACATCTAATCGGAACACACTGTGACAATATGCACACCGTCCTTTGCTTATAACCTTGGATTGTATCAGCTATGTAATATTCTAATTGGATTCTAATTCTTTTAATAATCTAAATGGAAATAAATGCAAAATCGCTAAACATAGGCAATGTTCAATTTAACTGTCAAATTTTTCCCATATCTTTCTGTCAATTTACCCTAAACGCATCGACCTGTTCAAATTACCTGTCCTGTTTCAAAGACATTGGTTTAGGACCCAAAGCTAAGCTTATTTCACATGCGCAAGTGTTGGAATACAAATTTGGCAATTTGAAAGAAAAAAAAATATAACAGACAGACAGAGAAAGACAGAAATTTAAGACGAAGAACAGCAAAATGTTTAAATTGCAAGCTTTGAAAAGGAAAATAATAGATATGTTTTCCATACCTTGTCTGCAAATATACGGCAACTAGGTACAATTTTTGACAATTTTCCTTTAATTTCATTTTATTATTATTCTTACAAATATAACGCAATTTTCATAAACCAAAACAAATTTTTCATTTTTTTAAATGTTTTTTTAAACGTAAGCCTCCGTTGCTAATGAAAATTGAATTATGAATTATGATAACTTAATCGTTGGTGTCAATGGTTTGCAATTGTTACTTCTGAAATGGTTTATCCGTACTCTGAAAATGTATGTGTAAAATGGCATTAATACGTTTAAGTTAAGCTTTGGGACTGGCTAAGATATAACAGTCTGCAAATACAGTTGGAGCTTGATGATTGAGCTTCGATTGCATGCCAGCTATACTGTACTTGAGCTTTTAACCAGACACATCTTTCCATAGAAATAAAAACACGATTTAATTCCTTATCGTCCTCGGGAAATCATTGTGTTATCATTGTATCATAATATTATAATATGAATAATAATATTTTTGTGAAATTATCAAAAAGTGGTTTTTCATACAAACGCAAGCTTGTAAAAGAGCTGTGAGCTGTGAATAAAGTCAACAGTTTGACGTTGAAATAAAAAACATACCAACTAGAAAAACTGCTAATTATTGAGAAACAACTATAATTGCAATATTATCGATATTCACGCTACGAGTTGAGTGTATCGCCTATTTAGTGAGACCCTGTACGTAAATTTAATTCAAATTTCGCTCATGGAATTTATCAGATTTATTTTATATTTGATATTTGTTTATTTAAAATTTCATTCCTTTCGATTAAACCAAAATATTCTTCTTGTTTTACTGAACTTGATATTTTTTTCTTTTTAAACTTTTAATAAATTTCAACAAAGTATTGTGAGCACCCGAAACGATGAGGCTTATTAAATTTACATTTAGAATGCTGTTCCAAGAACTGAGTACCACTTGGCAGCCTGCTCGTTTGCAAATTTCCTGCTCCAAAAACGAAATATGATACATTTGTCGACCGGGGGGCGTACTTGTGTCCCACGTGCACACACACAACCGCACACACACACACACACACACACACACACATGCACACATTCATATTTGCTCAGCTTTCTTTGAGTCGTTTCCATTGCTTGGGCGCTGTGTGTAAAATATCAAAGCGAGTGCGCTAGCACAAGAGTCACCGACAGTGGGCGGTGGCTTGGTCGGAGGATCTCCACTGCATACCATTTTCGTTCAGGAAGAACGAACGAAACAAAAAAAAAACACACAAGACGATTGCAAGAAACTTCCCCAATCTAACAAAGAGCCCAGCGAGATGTGTGTGCAAAGCTCGCGCGTGGAAAAGAATGTGACGATGATATAGCAGCATTTGTAAATATTTGTCAAAATCGCAGATAAAACGTGTTATGTCTTTTTCTTCCGGTGTGCGTCTGCTAGCATGGGTTCGGCTGAAGCAAGTTCTTGCAGTGAGCTTTGCTTGCACGAAGCAGGCAGTGACTTTGCTTGTTACCAGGTCGTCTCCATTCCGTGACAGTTTGCACTGAATCAAACATCAGCCAGCAAAACTCCGTCCGTCGTTTTGCATACATTCGCCGTTCGCCCAAGCAACTAGTAGAGCACACGCCTACGTTTGTTCGCTCAAGTGCACACACACACACACATACATACGTAGAAGACGCCGAGGCTGCACGTACAGGGAAGTTAGTTTAGGAAAGTGACATGTGATCTTAATTGAATTTCCCTAACGAATGAAATTCGCCTTTTGGTTGCCTGCGCTTGTAGTGTATGCAATTGGGTGCATCATCTATGGAACAGGGCTGGGTAACTGGGCGATATGTAACTGGAAGGTATTTTTATTTTCATTTAATTACGACGGCTCAATAGTGTGCAAAAACTGGCACTACAAGCTAGGGATAACTTTGTTGTAATGCGTTCCTTTGTGTACTGTGTACTACACAATTGCACAACAGTGCCCCAAACCAATAGGATGAAAATGAACGTACGTACGATTACACAACGCACGTTGGAAAAGTTGAATTTCAGCTAGTGATTTATAATAATTTCCACAAACGACTGATGCCACTCTAATCTGCAATCAATGGGGAATACGTGGCGCGTTGTGTCCTCGGTTCGATTTGACGGAATGAAATTAATTACTTCGATTACTATGATTGCGATTTGCTGATTAATTATGCACTATTTCCGTGCAACCTTGTGTGTGTGTATGTATGTATGTATGTCAGTTCATTACAAGTGGAACAAAAGGTACTAACGATCAAATGTGTAAGTGCGCATTGATTTTGAAATTGCTTATTAGCAATTATTGACCATAAGCATCGCACACGAGGATGTGTAAAGCAGAGATAAAAGAGATAAAAGCAGCATTACACAATCGCAACACAATTAAAATCTTCCATTGTGATGCTATTATTGTGTGCCGAGTTTGTAAAGCGACCATGAATATGTTTTTAAAGCATTTTTTGTGTTAAGCTTAATTTATTATCGATAAAAACAAGGCTTCTGAATCATTTTTAACATTACATGGGTTATCAACTGCTTTGTAAGAAGTCAACGTTAGAGTTTATTTAAAAAAATAATCATAAGTAAAATTAATCTAAGTACCTGTCAAACTGTGTAGGTTTAGTTGTTTTAGTTTTATGTGCCAAAGATACAGTCTATAATAATATATAAAGAAGTTAATAAATAAAAACGTTTTAAACAATACAAAATAATGAACAAATTAAATTAATCAAGGTGGCCAGTTAGATCAAAAATCTAATTTGAAAAAATGAAACGGAAAAAATAATTGAAAACGCATTTAAAAAGCATTTTTTAATTAAAATTAATGAAAAACAGGCAAAATTTCCCCTTAGTAACGAGTTGACACAGGGGAGAGTGCAATTTAGATTGTAAAGTACATTTGAGGGAGATGGTGCATTACATTTTCATAGCCCAAAGTAAACGACTTCAATAAACGTGTAAAAAACGTGTAAAAATAATTGTTGGTACGGTATCGACCACATGCGTTCTAGACGGACACCGTATTATTTGTAAACATTGAACTGTCATAACTGCTAGATCAAATACTTAAATAACTCAACAGGTTTCGCAACATTACATACAGAAAAATGCAATCCTATTAGTTTTTGCCACAGCTACATTTCGCAAAATAAGGGCCAATTAGAACTAAGTTCAGAAACGATCACTTAAGGGGCAAATAGGATCAAGTTACAAATAGCTTATCGGCTGAAAAACATTAATTATTTTAAAACTGCTCGAATAAATCGACAGTTCATAAAATTTTATTACTTTTTTATCTTTAAAGATTAAATTATTTTTACCGTTTGCGACCCAATCAACCGATTGCTACATACGTAGCAGCAATAATAATGAGCAAAATTTTCTAATAATTTATTCGGAAAATCCTTCAACACAAGTATAACTTTAGGCGTTACTGCTCTAGTAACAATCATTCAGATAGATATAAAAGTTGGCTATATAAATTGATGCATCAATTAGCTGATTGGCCTAATTACTCGTCTTGTTCTGTAACATTCATTGGAATTTGACGATGCTCTGCATTTAACTGAACCATAAACGTTTTATGTTCATCATCTCGCTATTTCATCCACTTCGAACACTGTGAACTATCAGGCAGGACCAAATACCAACCATCTATTAAATCGGAAGCACTTTAGCTGAATCTTTCTGTCAAACTTTCCACCTTCCTCCCAGAAATCACCAATTGTCTAATAAATCTGGGAAGCAATTAAATAATTTATCGCACACTACCCAGCCGGCTAATAAAAGCCCTGCAATCTGCATGAAAAATTACAAATCACCTTGTTTACCCGGAAGCTCATTACGTTCGTGTAGCGATTCACAAAACGATTAGAGCCACGAAACAAAAAAAAAGGGATAAAATCCCTACCCATAAGCTGCCCATTAAAATTGGAAGTTCATTGTCGGTGGTAGCAACCCCGGAAAAACGACCGGCCAGCGTTCGATGGGCTCTACCGGCTTTACGATGCAACTCAATAAGTGTTCGACCCGCGCCGCAATAAAGCTCGCACTGTGTCCGGCCTTTCCCCTTTCCTTGCCGATCGACGACGGATGCTTTATGAGGGTGTAATAAACACTAATTGAAGTGTGATTTCGATGCCCCCATGGGCCCCACCCGAAAGTGAGAATAAAATGTGCGGTACAGCCCCCCACACCAGCAACGGGCGGTAGAGGGAGGCCCCACGGGTGTATTGTTTTACGAGACATGATTAGGATCGATTTGGGTGGTGGTGAGGTGGGATGAGGAAAATGGGGAAATATAAATCCCATCCATTTGGGATCAGTTGGGATGGTACACAGCATTATCTATCACAACCATCTGTCAGATGCAAATAAACTCGGGAGACCGACAATCGGAATCGTTTTTTTTTTTCGCAATATTTCTGCATTACCGTGGGGCATGGGGCATTTTATTTTCTCGTTACCAAAAACCCGTTACAGCTTTGGGGCCCCTTTGGGCCCCAGGATAGCCAAGATGGCCTGCGATGGCTGCTTCATTAATAAGCCATCAAAGTGACGACGGTTTCGGGTTCGGGTTTAGGCGGGTTTCGGAGCAATTGAGACAGTTGTCATTTCCGTTTTCATTTTCGCAGGTCAACTGCCTTTCTTCTTCTTCATTTCCATCCCTTGTGAATTTCAATGGCAACGTGTAATCCTTTCCAAACATCAGCCCAGCCCATTCGTTACCGAGCGCAGGGTCGTTTGTTGGTCGTTGTTTAGTTTACAAAAGGAAGGCATACATTTAGGCGCCGCTTGTCTCAAACAGGAGACGAAAAGAGCAGGCAAAATAATATATCTTGATTTTGACATTCCGCTTCGGTCGAATGAAATTAGAGGACAGAACGTGTTGCGTAGACACTCCTTCCCTGTTTTGCATACCTTTTTTTCCTCTTCGTTCCGTTTAAACGAACGTTACCACACACCTACCGCAGTGCAGGCAAGCCATAAAACGGACCAAAAGACTGACCATAAAACTTCTTGCCGTAGAAGAAAGCTTGCTTAGAAGCAAAGCGAACCTTTCGGCCGCTTTTGTTTACCGCTGAAGGGGTTTACCCTTTTTTTGGTCGTTTTTTTTGTTAAGCGTCTTATCAACGAGTAAGCATGAAGGGGAAGAAAGCAAAAGGAACAAACGGAAGCGGAAAAATACAGCGTGAATGCAAAACAAACGCATCATTTTGAGCAGCCGAATTGGCTTTCAAGTGACTGCTCTACCCTTATTTAACGTCACTCACCGTCACGAAGAAAGTGGGGTTACCTTCCCCGTAAGGAGTGGCAAAAAGGTTTTGAAGATCGGAACATGCCTTTTTTTTCGTTTTGCTGTTCCGTGCTGCTGAAGCAGTTGGCACGTGGCGCTTGCAAGCGTGGTAGAAGTGGTCAAAGAAAAGCAGGCAGTTCACCTTCGCTACAGTGGAACGGTGTACAGAAATGCGTGTAGGCGCGTAGGAAATAATGGCTGTCTTAGTGCGTACGCATGAGATGAGAATGATTGCGGCTGGGTGTGGGAAAATTCCACCAGCTCACAAGTGACAAACAAGTTATTTATAGACGCTCACATCAAGATGGACGGAAAGGCGGAGAAGCTTGTCGATACGGGGAAAAGGTTTATGAAAAAAAAGCACACTACAAACATTTCATTTCATTTGCAATATGATGTTTAGTTTGTAACCTATTTGCCATTGCCGTTTTGCCACACACAGCGATGGCAGGTTCTGCTGAATAATTCATTAAAATTCAATTTACCATTTCGTTTCCTAGGATTGATTTATTCCTCGCTTGCCTAGGACTCGTTGCATGGGACATTGCTTGGGCTAGCATAATAAAAAAAAAACATATAACAATGTTACTTCAGACACACACAGCAGCATGATATTGCACGAGCAACAGTAGCCGGTGTGCAGTGGGCGGGCAACAAACTACAAAGTGTTGTAATACTGGAATCAAGTGCTCTTTTATGACCTCATTCGTTACATGCTTGAGATTTTCCGCTCCCGCACAACTTTCCCGCTTCGAAACCATTCCCCCACCCCATCCGTCAAGCTCGTGCTACGAAACAAAGCAGTGCCTGTTACTGTTACGATTCAATCTGGTTCGCTTTCTGGTCGGTTAGGCTCGCTCGCTGCCTGGTGGCCGTCTGCGGGGCCCGAGATGCCACGGGATAGTGTAAAAGTAAATTTACTATCCATATCATTATCGGGCTGACGGGGCGAAGGACTGTCTCCACGTTGCTTGACTTTGTTTTTCGCCTCCTCCCCCCTCTCTCTCTTCCCCCTGCTGCACGGCAAAGCAACACGGGTGGTGCTGGTGCTTGGTAAAGTAAAATGCACCGCACACAGTGTGCTGCTTGACCTGCACGACGCAAGAACAGTGGCGCACTGGGTCTTCCCGGCTGCGGGTAAGCGGCAAGCGCAGCGAAGATTGATTTATTGCTCGGTGCTGTTCCTGTACGATCGTGCCGGCATACGACGCCGATGGCGGTCGATGATTTATAGTGCAAAAAGCCCCGGACGGCGGGAAAACTATTGCACGATGCGAAAATTGGGAAGCAGCAAATCAAAGCAAAGAGGGAGCCTGGGTGGCTCGCCGATGCAGGTTAGAGGTGTGTGAAGGAAGAATACTTATCAGTAAATCAAGTGCGGGCGGGGAGTGATTGTAAACGGACTGCCCTGAATAGATTATTATGTGATGCAATCTATTTGGAGTGGAACGAAACATGGTGTACGATAAAGATTGAAGTGAAAACTATTTGTTTGGTTGAGATAGTGTAAAAAATGGTAGCTCGAGCGCTTGATGGAGACTCATGGTGTTTGATGAACGTGATGGAGGCGCCTGGTGTTTCGTAGAATTTATCATCTTAACGTTTTCAAAATTATTTTTTCGAGCTAAAACGATTCATAATTATCTTCAAAGTGGTTTTTTTGGCCCGGCTGGCAATTCACACCGCTCGACAAAATGCTCGTCGTGAGTTCAAGCCTCACATGGATCGACCCTCCTGGCAAGGAAAGATTACATGTCTGGTAATCGTATCGTAATTGTAAACCTGCGTGGTAATTAACACATTTCAAAAGCATGTGAAGTCCATCATGATCACATAGATCGATACTTTACAAAGAAGAAGTTATCTTTTATATATTAATGCACGCTAGTTTTATTAAATAAAAGGTTGATTTTTTTTTTGATAAAAGGATAAAATCGTTCGTTCAGAGCACAAAACATGAAATTGGCGTTACTGTCAAATCCGAGAGTAAAATTAACGAAAAACAACAAATCACTAATTTCGTTGGATATTTTTCGAATGAATTTACTGCCTTTACAAACTTTTGGGTTGATTTCGCACGGGAAGTGATATTTTTGGACAACTGTCACCTTTTTATAGTTTACTTGCTGGCTCGGAAAAGTTAATAATGTCCTAATAACTAAATAAATATTTTATTTTCTGTGTAACTTCGGATATTTCTTTCGTGCCCGTATCCCCAAAGTATCGTATCGTGGAGTGTAAACCGCTAAGCGCCTTACACCGAGTGTCAAAGTGCTGTATACAACAACAGCAGTTTTCTTGTTCTTTTTATAGGAGTTAGAAAATTGATATTAAATTATGTTTAGTGAAACATCCGAAAATGTTGCCCTAAAATGTTGTCTGAAAAGTCCGCAAATTTATTCGCATGCCTACGCAAGGTGTGTGCAAATTTTAATCGAAAATGATTCAGCCGTTTCGGAGGTTGCTGGCAATATGGTGGTTGTTGACAGGAGATATTTAGATAAATAGAGATGATTTATAATTTTCCTATAAGACTCAGCAAAATCCAATACGAATAGCTCTTTTTTAAATGTTTGAAAATTCAATCGACAGGTTAGATAAAATTTGTTTAGATCGATCATACATGATTTTGCATCAAAAGCATTGGCGATCATTGGCTTAGAATCTAATATGTCACTTTTGCACCACCAAAACCCCATTTAAATGTTCTTTTATGATGTAAATTATTTTTTAAAGCTTCAATTTAAAGCATAAAACGCACGGCTGGAAAAACACAACATGAATTTAAGTTTTTCATATGATATTTTTTAAAGCTGCTTCCTAAGGTAGCGTCATCAACTCGTTGCTAATACCTCTGAGCGAAGTTGATTGTGATGAGCGCAAGCAAGAAAATTCAAGCACGAAGACCCACCGTACTACCGGCGACTATCGAATGGAAGATTTTAAAATTGCAATCTGTACTTCTACCGCTAAAGTGAAGTGTCCTTTGATGCTTGGCAAGCAGCGGAACGTAATAACACGTTCCCGTTGCTGTTGACAAGAAGCGTCACCAGTTTCCGCTCCGCCCAGGAACGAGCTGTAGCTCAAGAAGCTCTCAAACCGAGAGCTGAAACACACACACACACACACACACACACACACACACACACATGAGCGCTTGCACACGCACATTCCATCAATCCCACACATCAGCAGCACGCCGTGCTCGTTGGCGAAAGAAAAAAAAAGGGGGATTGTGAACATGTCATCCATCCCAAGCATACCGTTATGATACGTTACGTCCCATTCTCCCTTCCCCAAAACCCATTAAGGGCGATCGGCAAACGGTAACGGCTAGCCCGGCACGACTGTTACGATAAATCACGTGCGCGCAGAATTGGGAAGCGATTTGGAGTATTTGCATTCGAATTTACATTTCACTTTCACCAGACCGGCCTGTTCCTCCAAGGGGTGCCCGACCGTTCAATAATTTTGCCGTGTGTTTTGCTTGTTTTTTCCCCTCTTCCTTTGCTTTGGCTGTTATGTGTCCCGCCAGGGAAGGCTTTACCAGTTCGTTTCCAGTGGCCGCTTCCTTCGAATGCCCGATCGAACGGCACTGCAAACAGGGGGAAAGAAAAGAACCGATACAAAAGCCCTCGTAACGATCGGCTTTCTTTCCAATTGCTCCCAGAGCTTTCCCTGAGCTTGCGCTGATGAGTGGTATGGTATGGGTATGCAAACACATGGGAACGTTACCGAGCATGTGGGTGTGGGTGTGTATGTTTGTGGTGGTACGCCGGCACACTGGGCTTTATTTTTATTGCCGATTTTTATTTATGCATCTCGGGCCTGGGCTCCTTCGAAATCATATCGACCGATCGGTTTGGTCGGTCGGTCGGTCTGGTTGCTCCCGGGGCAATCGATTGCCCACCTCCCCCACCAACTGTTACCTCTTATTTGTTCAACAAATACTCCCCTCCTGGGGACCGTGTACAATACCCCCGGTACTCCGCACGCTTTGTTTGCTTCACCAGTGCAGTGACATGTTTTCGGTGGAATGTTATCGAGCGGAACAACAAATCGCATTAGCTGTTTTTTTTTATTGCCAAGCGCCTGGTGAATTGGTCACACACACACACACACACAACACACACACACACACACACACACACACACACACACACACACACACACACACACACACACACACACACACACACACACACCCTTAGGGGGATTGGCGCATGAGGGAGAGATTATTGTGGGAGCAGTTACGGTTAAGCGTGATGCATGGGACCCATTAAATCCATCGGGTCCAATAAAAAGTGCATTTCAGAGCACAGGCGAGCATGTGCTTAGGGACTTTTTTTGTTGTTGTTAATAAAGGAAAGTATTGATTTGTTATGGTTATGGTTACGAATAGGATCACACTTTTGGTGGTAATGGAAACATTTTTTTTTTCATCGCAACTAGAGAAAGGCAATCAAGCATAATTGTGAATACGTGTTTTTGTAAGGATTTCAAGTCGATGTTAACTGCTATTAAAGCAATCAAGCATAACGGTGAAAACAATATGTACAATTTAACACACATTTTGAGGCTAAAAAGGCATTACTAGTTTCAATGAATATAAAGTCTCTGCTTGAAATTTTCTGTAAAATTGTAATATATCAGCTGAATATCAAGGCCTTCAGCTTCAGGGCATATAAAACCTCTGTTTGTTAGGGTGAACATAAACTCAATCAATGCAAATGAAGCCTTCGGTTTGGTTTTTGTCAAGATTTTGCAAAACTAGAGAAGTTTAAGCTTTGCAAAATAGTGTTTTGTTTAATTTGCACTTTATTATACATTTATACCATGAAATAATCAAGTAATTCATATGTTTATGTCATAATAATAAAAATGAGTGATAGTTTATTAACCCAATTATGTACCAACATGAGCTAGTCGAAGGATTGATGTCACAGATTTTTATCCGAGCGCAAGTCAGTGGTTGGAAGTATTGCTGTGTAATATATTATCGAATTCATTATACATATTTTTGTGTTATAGCAATCGCTAACAGAACAGTGCAGGGATTCACTTAGCTTAGCTACTCCGTCTGGTGGACTGTATATTGTGGGAGGGGTACTCCCTAAGCATAAGTCTTGAAAAAGGCTGGCACCTCGAATCTACCTTACGCCTTGCTAACTGCGCAATTCCTTCCAAAGTCGTGCCACTCTTAAGGCATATCGAATTTTGTCTTAAAAGAGATGCTCCCCAAACAATTGCATACTGAAATGAACACCCAATGCTGGAATTCAAAACTCAACTTTATTCGTCTTTTCGGGAGCCGACATGCTCCGCTAGCAATGGACATAATCACAATTTTTATACAAAATCGCGTTGGAATTTCCCCGTTCATGGGATTTCCTATTGAGCGCTATAAGGTGTTATGCTGGTTGCATACGTTGAGGCGTTAAACACATTGCCTACCTTCCTGGTTTTGTGAATTGTTTACCTAAAAATCTAACGAAGAGTGAAGTGTAAATTTAACCACGATATCATTTTATAATATTCTTCAACCCATCAACCATCATTTTTTTTTCATCACCATCATTTTCTAGTTTAAGGAAATTTATTTTTTTTTCTTGTAGTAAAACAAAACCATGCACCATTTGTCACCACTCAGCTTTTTACCAAAAAATGGAATACAATAGTTTCGAAACTGTGTGTTTTGTGCCGAACCATCCTAACCAATAACTCTCTGTAAGTTTTCAAATTCTCAAACTACGCGAATTCCATTAAAATTCTGTAAAAAAAAACAAAACATAAAAGATACAGAAGACTCATTGCTTTGCAAGTGTGCTTAGCAAGTCGTCCACAAACTGGACGAAGTAGCAGTAGTTAAAAAAAAACACACACACACACAACAACGAAAGAACGCACGTGATGAGCCCCCAACGACCTATTGCGGCCGTCACGGTACTGTAACCATGATGATGAGCATCCCATAAAGCAACCGCACATAAGTAAAAGATGACCATTCGCGGCGTGGTGAGCTGCACGAGCTACACGATGCTCGAATGCAACCGAGCGCTGCTCTGTCTTCGCCCGAAACACCCTGCCCGGTACTGAATGCAATAAAGAGAAAATTTAATTCAATTTATAAACGAGCAAAGTCGAGAATGAAATAAAATCTAATAACAACGGAAAAGAAAGTGAAGGAGAGAGATAGCGCAGCAGCAACGAATGGATGAAAGACCACCGACCACAAGTGTGTATAAAACACAGCACAGTAGTGGGATGTATGGTTGTAGGGCGCTGGCAACAAAACTGACTGAACTAAAGGGTGAAAGCGAGACGGTAGGAAGAAGGGAGAGCGAGAGTAAAAAAGCTCATTCCAACCTCATTCGCGAACAACGACGCCGACCTCATTCAATGGTTCGCACCGCTCCTAAACGCAATAGAAAGGCCCCTGCCGGGCGACCAAACTGTCGTCATACCGTGGCACACGATTGGCCATATTGGCCACCGCCTTTACCTTCTTTGGCTTTGGCGAGTTGGCTCCAGTGAGTGAGTGAGTGAGTGGAGTGGGTCGGTGGTGTGTTTGAAAATAAAATTGTACAATGCTGACAATTTACGCTCCACCAGCACCGTCGAACGATGAGCCCGCGAGGACGATACAATAAAATTGGTGCAATTTATTCAATCATATTACTTACTGAACCAGAAGCGCATAGATCACGCGCTGGGAGGGGGGAAGAGAAGGGAAGCGAATGAAGCGGTTTGCAGAAGTGGTTCAGTTCCGGCACTCAGTGCGGAAAAGTTTCAAGATGACTGAGCTTGGGGTGGAAAAATTCTAAAAATTAGTTTAACAGGAATGGCACTGCAATCGTGTTGTCATACGATTTATCATGCGAATTGAAGGGTAGTTGTTTCTTTTGTTTCAATATGCTATAAATCGAGTTTTCAATGAATGAATTTTACAATAAATTTTCACAGATTAAAAAACAGAAGTTAAAATCCGTTAGGCAACGTGAGCAACATGTTTGTAGACAAAAATCATTTTACTGATGGTTTTTCGCTTTTCAAACGTTGGATGGTAAAAGGATGGTAAAATAATTAGCCATTTACTTGACTTAGGTCAAAGGAGCTTAGAGTGATATCGATGAAGAACTTAGATTCAGCAGTAGGAAGTGTAGAAATCGAGATAGAATAAATGTATTTGATTTTTATCATTTATAGTGAACATTTGCGTTTACAGCACTTTATTCAGGGCCCAAGTTCAGGCCCCATTAGATATTGAAATACATTTAAGATCTCTTTCAATGTGATAAATTTATAAATTTTGGGTGTAATTATGTATTGTTCGTCAAGCCTATTGTCAGTAATAATTAATATTATTATTATGCAGGTAATATTATAGGAGTAAATCTAAAACGTTTAAGGTTGCATGAATAGAATCGTCTTAAATTCGTGGCAACTTTGTGTAACTATTCATGTACAAAGCAAGAATAGGAAGTAATGATGCAGTGGCAACTACTGTAGTTTTTACTTCCCATAAGGAAGATGCCTGCGCACAACACCTAATGAATCTGGCTGTTTCAATTTTAAAATTTCACTTGCTTCCATTTTTTAAAAATTATTGCGCTTTTGTGTGTTTGCCTAACTTTAAGGGCTCAACAGTAAATTTTTCCGGCAACGCAGAGACTAAAAACAAAAGACAGAAATTGGCTCGTTTATATTAATTATACAGCTCACTTGGATTCCAAACATAAATTTGCGTTGGGTTTTGCTAGTGATATAAGATCAGATCCGGATTCGTTCAAATGATTCGGATTCGTTCAAACATGCGAGTGAAACATGCATCAGTTTTTGAAAGATCAGGATAATCGCTTCCCTGGGCGAAACAAGGGCGATTGCTCGAATGCGTCAAATGAGCAAGTGAGCAGGTATCATTTTCGGATCAGTATTCTGCTCTCTTCAGATAGCTGATCAGAGGCGTTTATAGACCAATAGCATATCTGTTCACAATGTGCAATCGTATGACTAAATCTGCGTGCTAAATCACTCTGTCAATTTCATGTAAAATGCACCTTCACTCTTTAGCGCTAATCGTGTAGATGCAGCTTAAGCGATCTGTTTAGCGTATTGTCCACTCGCCAAAAACGATGAAAATATATCTGACTATCTCATTCGCTCGCTCGTTAACACGTACTGCAGCTCTTCGCCTTGTGATTCCTGTAATGTTTTGGGTCCCTCTCACGATTTATTCATTTATTTCAGTTTCCCATTTGTTTTTCTATAGTTTTCTCGTAATTTTGGTATCGTCTTGTTGGACACAATCCACAATCCAATTAGAACATAAAATGGGTAACGCTCAACGGGAACTAAACTGGAACTGAGTTGATCTTCAAAAAGACCCGTTTTTAACACCACTAGTCTCTGCTATTTTTTTCACACGATAATGAATCAGACACGCCTACATGTATGCAATCTGCACAACAGTATTATCTTACTAACGACCTCAAATGTATTGTGAGATGAAATGAATATGAGCAACAGTCGTTTGAGTTGACATTATTTTATCGTTAGTAAATGCAGGAATTCCTGTTGTATTCTTCACAGCCATTGTGTTAAAACCGCTTATGACACCAAATTAAACACATTAGAAATACTTTTACAATGCCTAAGCTGTCTCCCTTTCGCCGAAAGGTGCTTTAATACGTTTCAATATTTGCCCGTATATTAGTAAAAGGAGCCTCCTTTTTGCTTCTCGGCTCGGCATACCTACACACCGTACCAGTACGATGAAACGAACGGTGATACATTGTACCTACTCATCTCAACCCTGCTCATTGTCTACCCGTGCAGCGTAACGAAACGGGGAGTGGCGTGGCAGCTGTGGAACAAGGCTCGACGTTGCGCTACGGTTCACTGAGTAAACAGCACATTCGTACGAAATTCGTTGACGTAATACAGAGCTTGTGCATCTGTGTGTATGTTTGTGTATGTGGGCATGTGTGGATATTGAATCATAATTTTCCTTTCTGCCCTCCGGCGGCTGAAACGTGTAATGAGTTCATGCCTGGATGTGGTAGAGTTCATTGGACTTGCCTCCACAATGTGATGTACGGTTTTTGGTGCGTATCCTTTTTCTTTCCATCGTACAAGAAAAGGTTGTCGTAAGAACAACGGACTTTTTCGAAGCGTTATTTAATATTTTGAATCTTGAAAAAAGCCTTTTCCATTACGAAGGAAACACGCGTGCACCGGCTGGGCCCATTCAGCGTCATCATCAAAATGCCAAAACAAGCATGAGGTGCCACTCGCTTGTTCAAAATGTTGCTCATCGTTTTAATTTTATGCCCCAATAATTAAGCATCGCCAAACGTGCCGCCAAACCGTCGGCAGCCGTACAGCGTAAGGGGTTCGTAAAATGTAAAACTACCGTTCAGTGGCAAACCTCGCACGTTAGTCTCATTTAGAAAGGGGGGGGGGGGACCGGGGGCAGCCATGATGGGTTGAAGGACGTGTGCACATTGGACGGTTTATGATTTATGGGCGACAACGGCAACGGCAACGACATTTAGTGGCACATGCCTTTCCCTCCGGCTGCCGGCTGTCTGGCGCGCGGCCGTGGAAAAGGGTGGAACGATTCTTGGTCGGTGGTGGCTTTGCACAGCAATGAAGTCGCTGTGCTCATCGTGATCGTCATCGTCGCTCGGTAGTGCGGTACCATCGGTACACTGGCACGTCCACCGTTGACAGTAAAAGCGGTACCATTTCACTACAAACTGCACATGGCTTTCATTTAGTCGGTTTTATGTGCTCTCCGTATCTCTCTCTCAGGGTACTTATCTTTAAGTTTCACTGCACATGTGTCTTAAACAGTGTGCAGTGGAGAAGGAATGCACATGAAGAATGGTACGAAGCATATAAAAAAGCAAAAACTGTACCGATGTGGTTGATAGAATCATAGCAAAACGTGTCGACACACTTGTGGTAGTAGCAGACGCAAGTAGTTAGAAGCGATCAACCGAGCGATGGGGGTATAACTGTCACCATCGCCCATTGACAGCTGGCAAGTAGTCCACGATTTGAAGCTATTTTGACAAGTGGATTGTTTTGTTTACTTTACTTTTTCCTCTATCCTCATATAAACCTTGACTTTATGGTAGGTGCTATAAAGCTGGGCGCGCTTTACAGTTTACGTTCGCTAAGTGCATTAAAAATAACAAGAAAATGTGATCTGCGGTTTTCCACGGAATGGACTACAACCGAAAGCGATCAACGTTGATAGACTGCGCAGTGTTTTGTCAGTGTGGTATTGTTTCCGTTTTATTTCCCGGTGCCGTTCGTTGGTTGTTACCAGTGAATGGGTTTGTAAATGGTACTGGGAAAGTAATTTTTACTTGCACACACACACACACGGAGACACTCGCCCATCTGCCCACGGAAGCTCGTAAACCGGAGGGCTCATCGCCGGGTGTACGAAACAATAGCCGCAAAAATGCTTAATTTTCCATTCGACCGAAATGGTGCGAGTAGGGAAAAAGGGGATCCGTTCGCTTCGCCGACGAATGATGATGTCGCGGATTTATAATTATGAAAACATTGCACATTCATGTTGCTTTGCACTATTTTGCCTCGTGTTTTGCCGCGACGTGTCGTGTCGCGCAACTCACATACGACAGTGTGCTTGGATGAGCTCGCAATGGCGTATCACGCTGCTGGCGGAACGATGCGTCAAGCAATTAGGATTATGACAACAGTGTGTGTGTGTGTACGTACACTGTTCGACCGCACTCGACACGACACGAGGCAGCTGTTCATGCTTGCTGCGGGGAAAGTTCACCTAGCAGGGAAAGTTCAAAGTTCGCATCTTCGCTGCGGGGCTTGCTGATTGTTAGCATGACGCGGTTCCAAGGACACGATACGGTACGATGCATGGGCATGGGTGGGACGACAGCACTGGTACAAAAAAATGTTTCATCCTTCGTGATGATTACTTCCATCATCTTCCGGCTCTTATTTGCGAAACAACAAAGACGCTGGCAGGTTAATGGTGATGATTTTTAAACCTGAAATGAAACTGAATAGGCTCTATCCCTAACGAGGGCAATAGGGGGGGGGGGGGGGGGGGGGGGGCACGCGGACAGGAACGTGGGAACACACTGTAATGAATTGTGGACACATGTGGGCTGGTAGAATGTAGCACAAGCTTTCGATTTGGCCCAAAAGGTTGTTTAAAACTTAGCACAGGCTATTTTTTGTGATATTTAAAAACAAAATTCAGTGTTACTTTCACATGTAAGGCGCTTAAAGCTATGCAACACAATAATAAATGTCATTCGTTATGGATAAAAGAAAATGTTTACCTTACAGGGTTTACCAAGTCACTTTGCGATTTGAGCTGCACAATTCATCACGCTTGAGACGTTTTTCTGTACTGACGCGCTACTTCATTTGGCCAGAAATAATTTTCTATTCTGCCGCATTCATTTTCGTCCATTACATGAAGTCTTTTCACAGGGGATGTTAGCTGGAGCCGTCCGCGATGTTTACATTTCTTTCAAAATTAAATTTTTGGAGTTTTAGTGCTGATTTGTGATGCAATTCTGTTGTTTAACAAAGAATAGAACTTTATCTGTGCTTTGCTGTAGCATTCAAGCCGGAAAATGGATTATTCGTTGAGTTATTAGCAGTTGAACCTGCTCAGTCAAACCTGCTAATAACTCAATGAATAACCCATGTTTCGGGTTGAATTTTGCTGTGGTGCAAAGAAAAATTAATATTCTTTGTTAAACAACATAATTGCATCACAAATCAGGACTAAAACGCCAAAAATTTAGTTTTGAATATAAATATGTACCCGTCAAACATTGCAAGGGTTGCAAGTGGTATCATCTGCTCGAAATCTTAAGATATTTAAAAAAAATCTTAATTAAAAAATTAATTAAATTATTCTCAAATTATTTTTTTTTGCTGTGTTGTTCGTCGAAAAGATCACTTTTCCTTTTTTTTATATTTTTGCAAAATAAAATCTCAAAATTTAGGCGTTTAGTAAGCTTTAATTTGCAATGTTATACCTGCTCTCGGGGTGCTATAATTATAACTGCTAATACTAGGGGTGAAAAAACTAGCAAGGCTCGCAAGCTCTTTAATGCGAGGGCTCTGCGGCGATGAACTTGTATGGCGTGCGAGCTCTCGCGCGCCCTCGCAAATCTCTGTCAATTGCATGGCGTGCATCGCGGAGGGCTCCAGCTAACATCCCCTGTGAAAAGACTTCATATAATGGACGAAAATGAATGCGGCAGAATAGAAAATTATTTCGGGCCAAATGAAGTAGCACGTCAGAACAGAAAAACGTCTCAAATGAGATGAATTGTGCAGCTAACATCGCAAAGTGATATTTCCTCTCGTATGATAAGAGTATGTGATAAGCGCCCAATAAGAGAGAGAGGAGTGTTAGATCTTCTCACACTAGCGAGAGCGAGACATGTTGAGAGTGTGGATCGATAGAGCTACCTCCTGATTTGGATGATCTCCTGTTACGATACCAGGTGTGTTGGTTCGCGCTAGTATCATTTCGATTGGTCGCAGCATCCCGCAGAGATAGCGGAAGGAGCGAGAAAGAAACGATACACACTCGCCTCGTCATCTTTCCTGTCGTCTGATAAGAGCAAGTAAAGAAAGAGGAGCTATAAATCTCGTTAGATAAATCCCAATAAGAACAATGAGCTATAAATCTTCTCACACTGGTGAGAGGGAGATAAATGGATCAACGCGATCGATTAGAAGGATCGATAGAGCTACCTCCTGATTTGGATGATCTTCTAATAGGATCCTTGAAATTTGGTCCATGCTGGAGCGTTTCGATTGGTCGCAGCATCCCTCAGAGGTAGCGGAAGGAGCGAGAGAAACGATTTCTTTTGATTTTGACCCCACGACAGCTGTAGCATTTAGTGCATTAAGCCGTTTAACCATGATTTCAAGGTTTAAGGTTTAACCAATTTTCAAGGTACATCATTCAGTCGAAATACAAAGTAAAAACAAAGTAAACAATAGCGTAAAGGCACATATTACACTATTGAATTGCTGGCATGTGTACCATTCCATTAAGCTAATGCGTACCGTCGTTTCGCCCTACCATAAGACGATCGCCTCATTACACCGTACCATTATTGTGGGCAACATTATGGTTAGTTGGCTCCCGGCTACCACCATAATCTGCTTATCAATACACTAATAAATGGCGGGAAATAATAAAACTACAAAATGAAAACGCCGCCAAACGGAACAAACTAAAAGCAGAAAGAAAAAAGATCAGCTCAAAAATGATAACAAGCTTGCTATTACGTCCCACACGGTGCTGGCATAATATTGCGCTCAGTGTTTTTTTCCTGTCTCTCTTACTTCTTCATTGTTGGTGTCTTTTTTCCGCCTTTTTTTTGGTCGCTTTCTGTTGCTTTTCCCAGTTGACAATGGTGGCGTGTACGGTCAACGGTTAATGGAAAATGCGCTATCGCGCCCCATTACCGATCGGGATGATGAAACGTGGGCGACACACGGGAAGGGATGGGTGGATCGAGTGTATTGTGTTGCATCGTTTTTTTTTTCGTTGTATGTGGTTCGATATTTTCGCGGAAATAAAAACAACGGCCCTGCGACATCAAACTTACTCCCCTTTGTTGTATTGCATCTGGGCGGAGATGCCATTTGCATATTTGTCGTAAGTATGAATTTACGGGCTTTCAATAATGTGTTTCGCGCTGGTCCTTTAGAGCACCTTGTGCCACACAGCGAGCGTATGGAAAAGAGAGGGTGGGGAAGCAAGGAAGGCGGAGAGAAGGGATGGGGTAAACATATATGACACCCATTTACAGTGTATGCAAATAAGGGATGTTGTTGTTGCTGCTGGTGCTGGTGAGCGGCAGATGTATAATTCACTTTTATCGATCCCTTCATTTGCTACCTGTGATTAAAAACGGTGTCTCGCCTGAAGGTGACAGTGGCGCAGTAATATAGCGCTACGCGTCATCGTGTAAGGGTATTGAAATAATTACTTCATTACCTACAAAACAAAAATGCCCAGTAAAATACAATTAAAACAATTTCAGTTTTTTAGTGTAATAATTGAAATGTGTCACACAATTTTAAACAAAGTTGCAATGAATTTGTGAGTTAAAATGGGATCGTAACATATTAAGTTCGTTTCTAGTTAGAATGAAAAGAAAAAAGGGATCGATTGCAATTGGATCATGGTCAAATAGCCTTGGTTTTTCGTACGTGTATCCTTCAATCACTTAAAAGATATGAGGAAATAATACAAAAAAGAAGGAAAGCTTTATTTACCAATGGTGTAAAAATTTAGATCCACATTAAAGTTTCATGAGATACGTTTTGAGCTTTATGATACTGCAAACAATTGGAATGTTTTGATAAGTTGATCGTTTTTTTTTTATTCAAATATAGAGCTGTTTAGATATTCATCTTTTTCATCAAATATTAGCCGAACACATTAATTCACTCATTAAGTTAGCAAGTAGAATCCACTCCCAGCAAACACGACCACAAAACCCATCTATCCGACCAACGCGAAGCTGGAATCCAGTTGGAAAATTCACACACCAATTCTCGTTCAAATTATTTGTACAGCGCACACGCACAGGCATACCCACACAAAACCAGCACAATCATCCCATTGGCACCCCTCAGCAAGCGCGAGATTGATAATTTCATCTGACGATATCATATTCAATTCCCTGTACCCCATTTACCGGCGCGGGCACAAAATCACTGAACGAACGAAATTAAATCAGCAACAATTAAACATTTATACACGCGCTCATCCACGTGTTTGCGCGCGTGTGTGTGTGTGAGAGAGATTGTAGATAGAACCATAATTAACAGCGAGCGTTGATTGTGTTTGTGGAGAGAGAGAGAGAGAGAGAGAGAGGCCATTGAAATTTTCATTCGATGACTCATTTCATGTTGTGAGGTGTATTTATTTTTATTTTTTATTTTTTGAAACGATCGATTAACGATTAAAGGCCCAATCGTCGCCCAGCGGGCGAGCGGGGCAGCGATCTCTTCCCAAAATCTTCTTTTTAAAGCGACAAACCGGTGGACACGGTTTTTGGTATTCAATTTCCGATATCAGATATCATTCCCGATCAATGCTTAATGCAGCGGTCCGTAATGCAGCGCGGCAGGATCAGCCCTTGCATCCTGCACCACACACACACATCCACACACATCTATAGCTCCTCTTAAAGCCAAGGGCATAATGGCAGGAAGCGAAGGCTGGCGGGGGAATGGGAGGAAAATTCAATTTAAATTAGTGCCGGAGTCATTGATTGCGTCCTATTTGTATGCTAATGTGCATTTGGCTAAATTGTGTGTAAATGAAGTGGGCGCACAGTGATCAAACATGCAGGAAGCGATGCCCCTCCCCCCTCCCCCCCACGCTGCATTGTGGTATTTTTTTGCCCCCTTTTCCAAGCGAGAATATTTAGTAAGCGAGTGCATAGGAAAAGGCAAACATACACACACACACCCACACACACACACCCACACCCACACACACACACATAGGTAAAAAAAATTCATGTGGGTCAATAAGCAGGCGAAGGGATGCGTTCCACCACGCCCAGTTTGCGGTGGGCGGGGGGGGGGGGTATCTGTTGTGCAATTTTAATTTGTATCGAATTTAATTAATCCAAATTTATACATGACCGCAGGAGGTGCGTCAGTGGCGAAACAGGAAGTGAAGTTTGATTTGCCGGAAACGGTTGAATAGATGAAACGATCGAATTGGTTGAGCAAAAAAACAAATCCCTTATCGCGGGGCTCAGTGGGGACATGGGGCTCACCGCTAATTGGTTGCGTTTGGGGCGTCACTGTTCGGGGTAGATCAACCGGTTTGCATGATTTGAGTGATGAGCCTTTGTTTTTGTGCCGAGATTTGATGGGTGATAACTTGGCTTTACTGGGAAAATGTATTATGCATGAATGGGACAACTTGAGGTGGATTGATTTATTTTTAGGAAAAATATGAAACCCAATGAATAAAGATAGCGTTAAATGTTTACATTTACTTAGAGTACGAGTTAACAATGATGATGATGACGAGATAATGATTTCAAGGAACAAAACATTAGAATTGATCCTTAGTATTTGGAATGCTATAATAATACCAATTCTTCAATACATATCTCTTCTTCTTTGGCTCAACAACCGATGCCGGTCAAGGCCTACCAACCCACTTGTGGGGTTGGCTTTCAGTGACTTATTGATTTCCCCCCATAGCAGGATAGTCAGTCCTACGTATGGCGGCACGGTCTATTTAGGGCTTGAACCCATGACGGGCATGTTATTAAGTCGTACAAGTTGACGACTGTACCATGAGACCGGCTTCAATACATATACATACATCAAATGATCATACAAATCCAATAATCCAATTCAATCAAATACAACAATCATCAAAAGTGAAAAAAAGATTAAAAATCTACTTGTAGCATGAAAAGAAAGGGATAGAAACGAGGATCAAATTTTAAATAAATTTAGAATTCTTGTTAGAATAAAAAAACAAAATCCCGCACAAAGCTACAAAGAAGTACAGTAAGAATTCAATCGTTGAACGCTTTCTAGTTGGCATGCTTGAACGCTCGATAGTTGTATGACAGTTCAATTAAAAAGTATGCGTTTGTATGGCAAAACCGGCTTTTGAAAGTTTCACAAAAATCTCATGGCTTGCCGAGAAAAATATTTAAAAAAAAATGTATGGAAAAACGTGCCAACTAAACTGTACATTATTCAATAGTTGGCAGGGAATCGAGGTTCAACCAGTGAGTTCAGACTGTACTTAGAAATTCAACAATGTCACAATGTCAATATCACAAAGGCTTTTACCATGAAAAATGGTATTAAAAACGAAGACCAACGTCCAAAGATTGTAGAACGCCACATAGCCACACGTAGGATCCTAAAAAAAGCATATCAAAGGACGACGAAGTAAGGATATCGTTGTCAAACTATTATTGGAATGGTAGGAAAAAGTCCTTTCGGGAAGCCAGATTCTAAAATTATAAGAAAACATATTTAATTATGGCAAATGAAGTTTCCTAGACCACACCAAGCGATGAGTACGAAGTATGAAGGGTCAAGTTCTAGGATCAAAGAAAGTTTTTGTTTGGTGTGGTACCAATTTAGTCTCGAAAGGACTGGTTGCTTTTAAAGGATTCTGCGCTAAGATACGAGTATTAAAGATATAAAATTTTAAAAATTCATAATAATTAATATAATAAAAAAAATATATTTCTCAATTAGAGACATCTATTGGATTGATTAAGCCTGGTTTTATGACAAACATCTAGCAGTTCTGATCGCTATTCTTTCCAGCTCTTAACTTCAAGTAAAACGTTTTGGTTATACTTGTACTTTGGTTTTTGGTTTGTTTTTATTTTATTTTATTTATGAAATTTTCTAGCTTCAGTGGGATTGAAAAACCAAAATGCTTGAATAATGTACACAAATTGATGCTATTTTTATTTCACTCATTGTACTATACTCAGTGAATATTATACTCTTTATTTGTTCAACCAATAAATTATTAAATTAAACTACAATTTTTTCACCACTGCACCTGATGTGTGAAATAACGACATTCTCTTTACATTTATACCGTTTTAAATATAGAAGTACATTTACCTATTTTTGGGACACGTTTTTGTGGGCTTCAACGAAAACAAACAAACAACATTCTGAATATAATTGACACAATCAACCAACCGAGCAGGCCTGAACCTTGCCCCAGCAGGTTTAAGGTTGAAAAAAAAAACTTCTCCAAAGCTCATTGATCGTATCAAACTATCCCTTCCTGTAAAAGGTCCCACCCGGACCGGGTGGGACGCAAAAACAGTACCTAAAAGACCTTCCGAGAAGGTAGGGCGCTGGGTGGGAGTTTACAATTTGATGGTTTAATTTCCTGCCCGCTTAATGTGATGCACACGTCGAACCTCTCGCCGAGCTTGTGGGCTTTACTTAGGATTAAAAGTGTACAGAAACACTCCCGGCTTTTGTAACTCGGTCGTGCAGAATGGCTGACTGAGCCATTCGACAGCCCTGGGTGATGTGGTGCGGAGGTGCCTACCTTTAGGCGCCTGCTTCCTGGACGATGCCCCATTACAGCTGGACGATTTTAGTTTGTGTTTTTTTTTTTTCATCCCGTTGGTAGGATACTCATATTCGCATGCACACTGCATGGCTGCGATAAGAACGGATTTCAACACACACACACACACACACACATGGGAAAGAGAGTATGGAGATGCAATTCCATACCGCCTACCTTTCCTTGAGCGGCACAAAGCTGAAACGTGGCACGAAACATGCACCATCATGCTGAATCCCATTACCGGAATGGACTAAAGACTCGTCCGGAGCGGAATAATTTCAAAGTACGGAAAAGGATGGAAATTAGATTTCTTTTGTAGGTGACAGTGCAGAGCCGCTCTAATCAATCTCGGATAAGCTCCTACGGATGAAGCAACACATGCACACACAGACACACATCCACACAGATGCCTGCAGTTCAGTTTAAGATCGTTAGCAAGTAATGAGATTTGTACTTTTAAAATAGACCTAGAGTGGTAAGGGCACAAAAACACACACACAGACACAAAAACCCATGATGAACGAGATATTGGTATCTTCGATCATAAACTCCATCATAAACTTCACAGTCAGGGGCTTTATGGGTTTCGGCTGCTTCCCTACTTCCCGTACCATTCGCCTTGCCCCTGTGCCGATGTGTATTTATTGGTCGTAAACAGTGGATGCCGAACATCCGGGGACTGTATTATCGGTAAACAACGGGTTTGCCGTTGTTGTTGTTGTTATGATTTCAGTAAAACCCCCGGTCCAACGAGGACCATGAGCAACGGGGATCATAGTTGGTGGAGCTCAGAATTTAAGACAGTGGGTACCATGATAAAGCGTCATAAAACTACCGTATCAGGTTGCCGGTGTGCTCCTTGCCTGCACTGTAAAAAAGGGATGTTGTATGCTCACTGTTGGTGAAACAACATCATAGCTTCCTCAATTAAGCATGGTTAAGAATGGTTCAGCTGAAGAGCATTGGTAAAGATGAGTACGAGTAGACTACGCATTTGGTTTGAAAATGGTTGAGTTCTTCAAAAAAATAGGTTTAAAATCACTTGTAGGGTGCTATTAATGTTTTAAAACTAAAAAAAGGAAAAAGAGAACAATAGGTTTAAATATGTGATACAATAGTTGAGTATTTCTGACCAAATGTGTGCTAGCGCCTAGATGTATGCAAAATATGCTTTTTTTGACAAATTGGATCGATGAAGCTGATTTTAAAAACGTTCTGTTCTGTAAACAAAAAAAGGTGCAGATGTGGGTGAAAGGTCGGAAATATGGTTATCTACAGTATATAGTTTATAGTCAAACTTTTTTTTAAAAATCTTTGTTGTATTATATTGCTTACCTTTGCGAGCTTATTTATGAGAGCGAAAATTAAACTTGTATGCACCTTTACACGACTAGCAAAAACCAACATAGAAAAGTTCTTCAAATGCATCAGGTCTATATTAGGCTATTATTAAATATAAATACAAATAAATACTGTAGCTAGCAATGTTTATAATTGCATTCTTACTTAAAGTTGAGCACACCTGAAATATGTTTAGAAATTGGTCGCCTAAATGTATGCAATATCGTTAAGATTGCCGTTCAATAGGTTCTACAGGCTTCCCAAGTATGATTGCCTCACGATTTATTGAAATATTCTCAAATATTTTTTGAAATATTTGTATTGAAATATGTACATTTTATGAATTCGTTTCCACGCATAATTGCAACAGAAAACTGAAAAAAGGATAAAAAATAAATAAAAAATTGCATAACTTCAGGCGTACCTAAAAAAAAGCGAACAATGAGAGATATACAATTATGACTAAAAGTTGTTATTACATGCATTATGTTATGGGTTAAACATGTTGAGGTGAATAATACAATATTTTGAGAGAAAATCCTAACATCGAACCATCATTTGTTTTTACAACCGCTTGAACGATGCCCTTTTGGCACGTATGGTGTGACGTGTGGAGTGAAATACGGCTTCATATCCGCCAGATAGACGGATAGTTCCACTTCAAGTCGGGTCATGGAAGGAAGCGCCTGCAAACGGGCAAGAAAATCCAAACGAGAAAATAAAAACACAGCACACCGTGAGTGTTCCGCGAAGGAGCGTGCTTTACACGTGCTCGTAAAATGGCCTAATCCTGGAAAACGAACATGGAATGCTGCTGTTGTTGTTTTTTGTTTCTCCCTCACCTTGCGTTGGGTCTATTTATCAAAGCGATGGAAATGCGGTGCGCTCGTGTGCACCGCATCGTCAAGCACCCTCTGTCCATAGCGTGAGAGGTGTGTTTCGCCCACCTTGTTTTTTTTTTTTGGAGCAAAGGATTGAGAGATGGATTTAGCCGCCCTTTGCACCCAGGGTGCTGGGTCCATGTTTTATGGCGTCATATATTAACACACTCATCGGATTCTTCTCCAATACACGATACCGTACACACACACATATACATTGGTCAGGGTGTTATGATAAGGGCTTCCCTTTTCGGTATGCACTACGCAGCATGAGGGGTTTGTTTGCAAACATTTAGGCGCCGGTATATCTTTTGTTCAGATTTTTCCCTATTCTTTCGAAGCGTATAGGTGGCTGAAGCATGCGTGTGTGTGTGTGTGTGTGTGTGTGTGTGTCTGTGTGTGTGTGTGTGTTTGTGTGAAGATTATAGCACACTTCAGCTCACGAAGAAACTCGAAATCCGGTAATCGGTAATCTAGAAGAGGATCGGTTTATCGTTCCAGCACAAAGTGCGCCGTGCCGTACAGCTGGCAGAACATCCGGATGCTATTATACGCTCAGCTTTTAATCTTGCACACGAGCTCACACACACACACACACACACACACACACAGGCTCACCAATCTGAGTTGGTGCAGTGACTCGGCGTTCGGATGCTTGCAGTGCTGATGCTTCTACCCTCTTTAAACGAGAGCACGCGTGGAGCCGTGACCCTCCCGAAAGCAACTTACCTATCAGGGATGGTGTGGTATATCCAATTTATGCTCGTACCGATACCGATACCGCCTCGGCTCGTTTCCAGTCAAGGGAAGGAATTTTCAATTAGTTGCAAACACAAACGCCGCTATCAGATGGGTGGAAAAATAATTGCAATGCGCATTACGCCCTGGATTGAAGCTCACATCAGATGGGATGGAAGTTTGAGGCTTTGAAGATGAAATACAATGGGCTGTTTCCCCTCTTTCCAGGGGGATGTATGCTCATTAAAAAATTGATTTGCAAATAGAATAAAGCACATAAAAAGCTTTGTAAAAAAGATTAATTAACTCTTAACCCTCTTACTGTACGCGCCGTACGCGCCCGTTCCATTATCGATGCACTGTCATCGATTTATCTGTGCTGAGCTCTGAGCAATCCAATCAACCTTAAACAAACAAAAAACCCACATCGCCAAACAACCACAGCGTTGCCGAAGATTGACAAGATAAGCTGCAGCGCACTTAATCCGCTCAGCTTCATAAACCGTGGTGCCGATCGAACAAACAAAAGCGGCTTAATAAGCCAAATATGAGGCAGGCGCGCTTGCACAGCGAATGCAAAAGCCATGGGCGCTCCACCACCAACCCGAAGCCAACATAAACCAATAATAAATGGTTATCTCGCATCTAAATGGTGGTGGCCGAGTGCTTTGCTTTTGTCCACCCCGAACGCCACCCTTCGGCCGGATTATGGCCGGGCTGTGGTGGGAGGTTTTCTGTGCTGAATAATTTAATACATGTACACGGCTTGCTTTTTCAACAACTGGTCACTATTAGGATTCGAGGTTAGCCACAGCAATAATGCACCCCACTGGGAAGGATGGTGGCCGGCGACGAGGGTGGGAGGTTGGAAAAGGCAAGTTCATGTCGGTTTGCTGTTAATCACACTTTACCGTGGGAGCCGCCGTTCTGTCCCGTACGAGCCGGTGTCGTTATAGCTGTCATCAGGTGCCGGCGCGTTTGCCCACGTCGGTTGGTGTTATAAATAAAGCCAGGATCGTTTTGGAGCTGTGTTGGGAGAGGGCTCACATGGGTTGGATATTGGTATTGGACATTAGTGCGTAATGCAAGCCTGCAAGCAAGTGGCAAGCAAAACGAAAATAAACATGTAAACGGGATATTAACACGTGGGCAATAATAAATCATTGCAAGGGGAAAAAATATACCAAAAATAGAAATGTTAATATAAACTAACAAGAAATTATTATTTAAAAAATAAGTATCGATATAAAGAATGTCCCATATGATTGTGATAAAAACGTTATATAAAATTATTATCCTTTGATTTTTTTTTGTAATTTCTGTAAAATACAGATAAAATTCTATAGTAGTTAATTGTGTTAATGCAAATTATATGTTGAAACCGTTTGGTATGGACATAAAGAAATATTATTTCCCAGACGGTCTTGTAAGGCGCCTGAAGATATGCAATATGTATATTATTTTCGCTTTTTAAAAGCAATTTGTTTTCCTGGTTTTGTCACTAGGCAATCTTTTTGATAAAGAAAAAAAGATTACCTAAAATATATCAATATACAGTATAATGCTTCGAAAAATAAAAATTGCATACCTTTAGGCGCTGGTCAATATATACCTCTGGAAAAAGGGTTTTTACATCTGTTCTCATTGTTTTTTGTTCAATAAATGATATCACATTAATATCATCATTTCATACCTTAACAGATTGGATTTATATTGATATGTAACATCAAATGTTCGTACATTTACGTATCACTTCAGTAGCAAAGCTGATTTTGTTCTACACATTGCATAAATGTAGGCGTTTGATTAACAAGAAATCACTAGGATTAGGGAAAAATATGTCCTTTGTATCGATTTGTCTTGTTCTTAAAACGCAAATTTTAAAGCAATTGAAGCTACACACTGTATTCCGCAGATTGTTGTTTTGAATCTGAAACAAAAACTTTGTTAAAGAGATTTGCTCCGCCTCGGATGTTAAACCGAACTACTCTACCAACGAAATTCGGATGTTATCAGCTGTCTCTACGATAAACGCAAACATCAGCAGCCACCAATTTAAAAATAGTTATCTCAGAAATTTATTTACTTCCTCACTGCCATACATACACACGTATGCTCTCCGCACAGCATGCTGCATCAAACTTTTTAGTGCGCACATTTTGTTTTCGTTTGATCAGTACAGGGAGAACACACTGCGCTGCGACTACTGTATAAATACGCCTTTCGTTTGATCTCTCTTGCTCTATCTCTATCTCTTTCTGTATCTCCGGGTGCGTGGACATGAAATGAGACTAATTCATATATTAATCTGCTTCTCCATTCAACAACTATTGCAGGTTAAAGAGAATTGTTTCTTTTGAATTTAATTGCGAAATAATGTTCGTAAAAAGTGATAGATGGTTCAAAATTGCATGCATCTCGAAACAAACAAATTAATAGTGTGCTAAAAACTTCTATGTTGAATCAATTTCAATCGATTTTGCCTATTAAAAACGGTCGAAAAAAAAAAGAATTTATAAAGAAGTGCGTAGTTCATCTCTTTTTCTTCTTTCGTTTCTTCCCCATAAAATGTGATAGTCTAGTTACTTCGCTTCTAACTTCGCTTCTTTCCCCTTTTGCACCAAACGCTCCAACAAGCTATTCCTTAGTACGAGTGTTTTGTTGTTCATTTCATGCTGCACCGGTCTCTGGTTTGCTTACTCCTGTTTGTTCTAGATTTAACCCTAATACTTTTGATATAGTTGTCCCACCCTTCCCGCTAGCGAGAAAAAGTGTGTGAGTGTGTGTGGAGAGTTTCCCATTGATGCTACACTACTAAACACGGGCCCGTCCACTTCGTTCGTGTGTTTCGTGGTTGTGTTTTTTTTTGTTCCCAAACGTAAAGAATAAAGATTCGCATGATTCGTTTTTATCCTAATTCTTGTATGCGGGCTTTTTGTTATCTCCCTTGCTTAGTCGGTTCGTTTTTTTTTTACTTTGTTTGTGTCATATGATACAGTTGCTCATCTGCGCTTTTCCTCTTTCGGTGCGCTCTTTCTTCGCATTACTTCGATTGTTTAGTTTTTTTTTCGTTATTATTTTTTTCTCTTACTCTTCAATATTTTACTAAGGACTTCCTAAGGACTGCTAAGTTATAGTTTCTTCTTCTCTTTTTTTTTGTAATATTTCCTACTTTAGCTCATTCACCGTCCAACTCGAACGCTATTCATGGCGGGTGGGAGTAGCTTCTCCTCGCCGCCGTCTCACAACACAAACCGGGGTTTTGAAGTAGAAGTTTGGAGGGTGGGGTCAGGTTACCTTAAATAATAGAGCGGCCACATAAAATGCTCTTCCTTACAGAACTCACATTAATGAAATCGCGACAAACCTAGGGTTATGTATTGTTCTTCTAGTAATTATTATAAAAAAAAAAACAATTAATGTGAAAATGTGCGATTATGTTGAGTAAAACAAAAGAGGCAAGAATGGATGCAAAAATTCCTATTGTCCTCTCATCTAAACTAACGCTAGCTGTTCCCACGTTGCTATAAAAAATGCACTTTATATCCTATTGGAAAAAAAGAAAGCACAACAGAGCCTATTGGATGCAGGGGGAGCCGTTTCCGCCGTCTCGCCATCTAACCGGTGTGGAATATTAAGTTACAACGTTGGAATCTCGTGACGGGTGGTACAAAAGTAACATTAAAAAAAAAAAAACACTGAACGCTTAGATGATGAGGCTAAACTAAAGGCAAATTAGTGGTAGGACAACAGTTGTTACGTTTGAGTTGATTGTGAAGTTCCACCGAGGCGTCGATTGCGATAAAAACGAGACACACTTAAGGCGGAAATCCATTAATGGCATTCGGCATATTTCGCTCCCTCCCTTTCCGTAAACCGGTCGGCAAACAGGTCGCCGAGAAACGAGAAACCGAAAGAAGGCGAGGAACTGAATTAAGCTAGCCGCTTAACAGGAAAGCATGCACACACAGAGACACCAAGGTTGATAAACGCAACGTAGCGCCCGAATACTGAACTGGTAATCCTCTATTGAATCTTCTCCTAATGGAAGGTGTTTGCGTCGAGGTGTGTGTGTGTGTGTGTGTGTGTGTGTGTTAAACCTACCCCATGCAATTATCTCGCCCTGGATGGCGGTGTGTATTTTACGGACTTTATCGAGGGTCGTCGTGCTATTTATGTTGTGGAGAAGAATGTGGATACACGTTAATCTAAACTAAACTTCTCTCCTTACCATCAACTTAATTGAACAGGAAAAGAGTGGATTTCCAGTGAATATTGTTCAGTCCTTAGTTGCGATGATTTGATGAAATCGATCCTTTTTTTTCCTGACGCTGAGAATGTGAGGACATAGTGTTGTTTGTGTGCAACTGTGCCAATGCACAGTTGAATGATATTTCCTCATCCGATACGACAGTTTGATGGAAGATGATTGGTACAGTGAAGCCCTCGCTTATTACTCACTACTTAAGCAGTTATAAAAAAAAGGAAAGAACCTTGAACAACTGTGGCCGATACTCTTAGGACGAAACGATTTGCCACCGACAAACACAAAGCAGGGACAAACAAGCACCGCGGGGAAGAAGAGCTGCTCCAGCGGCACACGGGTGCGGCTGTATACTAAATTAAATAAATTATCCCACCACAAAGAACCAGTGGCGCTGGAATGAAGTAGTGGTTTGTGGTGATGGTAGTGACTTCCGGAACCAGTAGCACCGCCCCAGTGCTGCCGCGCACGAGTGGCAGGGCAGGGATCGCACCAGCGCTACCATTGCGTGGAATAGTGGCTGCTGTAGGGGGTGCGTGCCCCACCACCACACGATTGCATTAAAAGTAGTCATGATGGTAGCACTAAAAGTACTAGTAGTAGTAGTAATAGAAGTAGTAAAATAAGTCTTATCTGTTAGCGCCATCTGTGGGCGAGTGCTGCTGCTGCTGCTGCTGCTGCTGTCATCGATTAGCTGCCGCTGTCAAACTTCCGTCTGCTGGACGACGTTGCTCCACTTGACCTTCTGTTGCTTCGGTTTGGCGGTCGCACCGGTACTGCCGGCGCTGGTCGAAGCGACACTGCCACCACCGGACGAACCACCGGACGACACGTTCGCCTGCGGTGGCGGGAGCTGATGATGGTGATGCTGGTGATGGTGATGATGATGGGGATGGAGGTGCTGCTGCTGCTGCTGCTGATGGTGGCTCTCCTCGTACTCGGAGTCATCGATCTCGCACAGCTGGGTGGAGAGATCGCTGTTCGAGTGATTGGAGCTGTTCAGCGTGCGGGAATGGCTTAGCAGAGAGCTGCCTTCGTCTGCACGAAAAAGGAGGTGGGAATGAGGACATTTGAAATCAGTGAAAATAAATAACGCTTCTTGCATTCAACTGCAACCGCAATCGATTGGTGGTCAAAGCTTACCAGTTTTTAAAACTAAATCGATATCACTGGGTTCGCGACGGTTCCGGCGCGTTTGGGGAAAACCGTACGACTCGACGTCGTCGTCGTCCGACTCGACCAGCTGGTGCCGGCCGATCTCGAGCCCGTTCAGCGGCTTCCGGCCCGTCAGTGGCACATTTTCGCCCTCCGTTTCGCTCTGTATGTTATACTTCGGCAAGTAGCTGTTCGGGTGACGCAGATAACTATCAGCTGTGAGGGGAATGACAACAAAAAAAAAAAAGAAAAAAAAAGATCGATTATAGGTAAGGTTTTTGCAGGAAAAAATGAATACTACTCATATACAGTTTAAATTTTCAAAAAGGTTAGTTTTGGAATGCAACTTACGTGTATTAACTTTTAAAGGCACTGCGGCGTTCCAGAAAAAGGTTAAGAAAATTTCGATTTTGTTTGTTAGTGTTAATCTAATACATTTGGTAGTACATTAGTACATTTTGCAGTTTTAAATGACGGCGGTAACATATTCTTTAATTTCTTCCAATCTAGTCAACAGATGCAAGCTCATATTGAAGAGATATTGAAGATCATCAAGATACTTGACAATAGACAACGTGTAGAATCTGATGTATGAAGCATACATGACTCTAGATAGTCCAAGTCTCAACAAGAGAAAGCCATTTGTTCCTCTGAATATGAAGACTCAAACCTAAGTTTAAGCATCATAGGAGGAACCCCGCAAAAAAGAACAAAACGAAGTATTATGGAGCTCAGGACATTCAAGAAACATCCAGAAAGGAACAAATGACAAAAACAATGGTGTGAAGTAACCATTTTGCCATACAACATAGAGAATAGCCGGTATAGAACTCCAAACGCTGGTATAATAACCTCAAAGTTGTTTAGTTTTCCCTTAACTAATATCTCATCAAATCTCCTCAAATCTCTCATCATCAAAGATCTTGGCAAAAAAGATTCAACTTGACTGTCAGGACATTCAAATGTTCTTCAATAAACCGCTACTTCTTCTGCAAAGGACACTCCAAAAGTCCAGAAAATTAATGTTTCTTGATGTCTGCTTGCAATTTCAAACATAAGAGTTTGTGAATTCTGGAAGAGGAATTGGATATCCTACTGTTTATCACAAAGTTTAGCTCGTAAATCAACTCCAAAAAGTTTTTGGGGTAAAAAGGGTGTTTGGAGATAAAACCATAGATCCCAAAGATTATAACAACTTATATAGTACAATAGAAGCAAATCAGCTCTTGCAAGTACTATCTTTAACTTATCATTAACATCTTCCCCGGATCTCCAAAAAGTTTTTGGGGTAAAAAGGGTGTTTGAAGATAAAACCATAGATCCAAAAGATTATAACTACTTATTGGAATACAATGCAAGCAAAGCAGCTCTTGCAAGTACTATCTTTAACTTGAACCTTTATCATTAACATCGACCTCTCGTCCACCTCACTTACCTGTGTTAAATCTATAGTCTTCACTGCCACTGTCGAGCGGGTTCAGGCAGGATATGGAGGAGTTCTGCTCGAAGCCCAACGAAAGCGGCTGCTCACTCTGATCACACTCCGAGTCGTCCACGTACTCCGACTCGTTATCCTCGTTCAGCGTTTCGATGTCTCGCGTCGAATCTACCGGTCCTAGAACTGGGCGACAAAAGACCACACACACATTAGAAGATATCGCCTCCTGTTTGCGTCCCTGTGTCCGGCTACTTACTCGGCGGAAGAAGACTAGCTTTCGGGTGCGATTCATTGCTTTCGTTGCTGTGGAAGCTGGACGAGTCCGGCACCTCGCTGCCCGGCACCTCCGTAATGTTCGGCAGCGGATGGTGCCCGCGCCCGACCCAATCGGAACAGTCCCAGTGGTAGGCGGCGGTGCTGCCGTGATGCGCCGGCCCGTCCTCGAAGCTGTGCGGTGGCATCAGCATCGTCGGCGAGTGCTGCGTGTTCAGCAGCCGGCCGGGCAGTACGCCCATCTGGGCCGGCTTCAGCTGCATCGGCGAAACGCGCAGATGGGTGGTGCTGGGATGTGGAGGTTGCTGCTGCTGGTGGTGCTGTTGCTGCTGCTGTTGTTGCAGCAGCGGATCGGGCGATCCGCCCTGTCCGCGCCGCTTCAGATCGTTGTTGATCTTGTCGGTGAACGTTTGCAGCTGGATCTGTTCCGTCCACTTCTGCTTGTGCAGCGACTCGGTGTCGGAGGTGTTTGCGTTCCCGCCACCACCACCACCGCCACCACTGTTCAGGTTGACCACCATCTGCTGCGTGCACGGTACCGTCCCTTTGCGATACTCGGGCGGCACATTCTCCAGCTCATCGCCCGCCGAACCGTAGCTGCGCAGCGTGTCGAGATTGTTGTACTGCAGCATTGCGTTGCAGTTGTACAGATGGTCGGCCGCGTTGTTGCTGCTCGGCGTGTACGAAACCGGCCGCTGGTCGCGCTGTATCTCCAGGTTGGACATCTTCGAGCCGCGCTTGTAGCCGGACGCCTCCGACACCGGGTTCAGCACGATGCCCTTGTTCGCCTCGTTGTTGATCTTCTCGTGCCGGCTCGAGCGCCGCTTCTTGCGGCAGGCGCAGGTGACGCCCCACACCACCACGCTGACCAGCGCGAGCCCGACGATGCCCACCGCCAGGAAGAACAGATCCGACGACACCTTCTTGAACGCGATCGTCAGTGCGTTCGAGCTGAGCGGATCGCCACAGCTCGCCCCCGTCATCTCCGGCGGGCAGATGCAGCGGAAGCTGCCCGCCTCATTGATGCACGTCGCTCCACTGCCGCACGGCTGTCGCTCGCACTCATCGATGTCGGTTTCGCAGAACGTGCCCGAGTACCCGTGGCACATGCAGAGCGGCCCATCGTCACCCTCCTCACACACGCCGCCATTGCGACAGGGGTTCGGTGTGCAGAAGCGCCCGTAGTCGCACCGCTTGCCCGACATGCGCGCCGGACAGTCGCAGGTGTAGTTCCCGAACCCAACCTTCGCACACTTGCCCCCGTACAGGCAGGGCGAGGAGGCGCACGGGTTCTGGTCCTCCTTGCAGTACGGTCCCTTGAAGCGCGAGTGGCACAAACACTCGAAGTTGCCGCCCCCGATGTCCTTGCAGGTGCCACCATTCCAGCAGGGCTGCGTGCCGCAAACGCCCAGCGGCACCAGCACCGACGCCGCGTCGCAGCTAAACTCCACGTTCGCGAACTGCCGCAGGCTTGCGACCGAGCTGGCGCCCTTCATGTGCAGCGGCACCGGTATCTTGGACAGGCGTATATCGTCCATGCACCCACGAAGCCGCGCTGCACGTCCTGGAAGCCGAGCACGGTCGGGTGCTGCTTCACTTCCGCGCCGAAAAAGATATCGTCCGACTGGAGGTTCAGCACACCGTTCACGCCCGGCGCATTGCCCTGGGCCACGTGCTTCCCGTCCACGAACAGCTTCGCACTGTTGCCTTCCCGCTCGAGCCGCACCTCGTGCCACAGCCCGTCCGACACGAAGATGCTCGACACGCTGACCAGGCCCTCGCCCGACCCGAGATCGAACCGGTACTGGATCATCCCGTTCATGATCTCCAGCACGTTAAAGTCCACCTTGCCCGCCGAGTACATGATGTTGCCGGTCGGCTGTACCGTGCGCAGCCGCAGCCCGAGCACCAGCTGGTCCTCCAGGTGTTTCCGCGCGATCTCCTTCTCGATGCGATAGTGCGCGTAGCTCTTGCCGCTGAACGACACCGGGTTGCGCGGCACGTAGCACGTCTCGTCGTGGCACAGCGTGATGTCCCGGTCGCACTTCGGCCCGGCGAACCCTTCCCGGCACGTGCAGTGGTAGCCCTGGTCGGACGAGTCCGGCACGCACGTCTTGTACGGTGGGCAGGGCGCCTTCGAGCACTCGTTCACCGCGTGCTGGCACTTGTCGCCACCGTACCCCTCCCGGCAGGCGCACTCCATGCGGTGCGCGTGCCGCGCCGACACGAAGCTCGTCACGTCCGTCGACACCGGGTGGATCAGCTTCGCGTCCAGCACGATCCGGTCCTCGCACTCACCGTGGATGCAGTAGTTCGGCAAACACTTCGACTTGACCACCTCGTCGATTTGGAGCTTGGTCGCGTCCTCGATCTCCTCCAGATTCTCGTCGATCACGCGCCGTATCTCGTGCCCGGCGTAGAACCCGCCCGTCTGCCCGTTGCGCACGGTAAACAGCACGTCCAGGTCGCGGTTCGCATTGCGCCGCGCGCGCACCGTCCCGTGGGAAAGTTCGCGCCGGGCGCGGTGCTGTATCAGGTTCAGGTCGTCGTCGTTCGACGGCTGCACGGAGATGATGATGATGTCCTTGATCTTGCACCCGATCGCGTTGCGCACCGAGCGGATGAAGCCCTTGCGGTGGCTCAGCACGAACGCTTCCGGCGACACCTTGAGGAAGCGGATCACGATCGCGTTCGCCAGCATCTCCTCGTTGATCAGCTCGACCGCGACCTTCACGATCGTGTACGCGGCGAACTTGCCGTCCGTGACGGTGACGTTGACGCGATAGTCGCCCACGTCCAGCCGGGGGTAGGCGTAGATGACGCCATCGTTGCGCGAGATGTTGAACAGGTTGGTCGGCGAGTACAGCACACCGACCGTTGGGGCGAGCCCGTACGTAAGCGTATCGTACTGATCCTGGTCCGTCGCGTACACCTTCCCGATCACACCGCCCGGATACTCGTCCAGGAACGAGTTGATCGCAATGTCGAGCGGCGTGATGACCGGCGGATACTGCGACTCCTCTATCACCTTCACCAGCACCCACGTGTCGGAGTACAGCGGCGGCGTGCCGTTGTCAAACACGCGCACCTGCAGCTGGTAGCTGTCCCGGATCTTGCTGTTGAACCGCGTCGCCGTGCGCAGTATGCCGTCCTGCTCGATGCGGAACGCGCCGCCCTCGTTGCCGGAGCGGAAGTCGAACGTGTACGGTGCCGCGTTCGGGGCCGTGTCCGCATCCGTCACGTCGAACTTCAGCAGCGTGTGGCCGATCTGTTTGTCCTCCTGCACGACGGCGGTGTAGTTCTGCTGCGTGAACACGGGCGGATTGTCGTTCGCGTCGGAGATCTCGATGTTCACCAGCACGTACGCGGTCAGCGTCGGCACGCCGTGATCGCGCGCCTGCACCTCCAGCACGTAGTTCGAGATGGATTCGCGGTCGAGCGTGCCGGCCACCGCCACGTACCCGGTGTCCTCCTCGATCGCGAACTGCTCCATCCGGTCGCCCCGCTCGATCGTGTAGCTGACGCGCCCGTTCTCCTCCGCGTCGAGGTCGTTCGCGCGCACCTGCAGTATGCGGTCGCCGCGCTGCGCGTCCTCCCGGATCCGGGCGCTGTACGAGTTCTGCGTGAACTGCGGATGGTTGTCGTTGCTGTCCGTGACGGAGATGTTGACCGTGGCGAGATTGCTGAGCGGCGGCGTGCCCCCATCCACCGCCTGTATCGTCAGGAAGTAGTCCTTCGCCCGCTCGTAGTCGAGCGTGTCGGCGAGCGACAGGACGCCCGTCCGGTTGTGGATGCCAAACTTCCGATGCTCATTACCCCCAATGATGGAGTACGTAATCTCTGCATTGATGCCGGTGTCCTTGGACGTGGCCAGCACCTTCAAAATCTCCGACCCGATCGCATTGATCTCCGGCACCGACGCAAAGTAGTGCTTCGACGTGAACTCGGGCGGATTGTCGTTAATGTCCTGCACGTTGACGACGAGTGTGGCCGCGTTCGAGAGCGCCGGGTGGCCCAGATCGGTCGCACTGACGGACAGGTTGTACAGGGCCTTCTGCTCGCGGTCGAGCGGTTTGGCGAGCGTCACGATGCCCGACTCGGGCGCGATGCGGAAGTGGTCCCGGTACGAGTCGAGGAACGCGTACTTGATCTTGCGGTTGATGCCGATGTCGGCGTCCGTCGCGTGGATCTTCGTCACCAGCGTGCCGACCTCCGCGTCCTCCGGCAGCGTCACGCTGTACGGGTTCATCGAGAATTCGGGCGCATTGTCGTTCAGGTCGGTAAGCGCTAGCTCGATCTGCGACGAGCACTCCCAGCCCGGATGGTCGCGGTCCTGCACGTGCGCCATCAGGCTGTAGCGGGACTGAGTTTCGCGGTCCAGCTTGCGTGCCGTCTTGAGGTGTCCCGTGTCCTTGTCCAGATTGAAGTCTTCCGCGCCGTTGCCGGTGAGATAGAACCGTAGCCGACTGTTCGCCGGCTCGTCCATATCGTTGGCAAGCACCTGCAGTACGTGCGTGCCGGGGCGGGCCCCTTCGCTCAGCTGTTCGCGATAGCGATACTTCAAACAGTACGGTGGATTGTCGTTCGCATCCAGCACCGTGATCGAGATGTTTGCCGTCGCCGTGTACTTGCCATCGGTCACGATCACCTTCAGCTCGTACTCGGCGATGCTCTCCCGGTCGAGCGCCTTCACCACGAACACCTCGCCACTGTTTTTGATCTGAAACTGGGACAGCGAATCGCCCGCGATGATGTAGTACTCGACCGCCGTCCGCAGCTCGACGTCCTTGTCGGTGGTGGCGATCTGCAGCACCACCGTCCCGGGCAGGGCGTCCTCGCTGACGCTCGCCTTGTACTGCCCCTCGCGAAACACCGGCGGACAGTCGTTGTAATCCTTCAGCCGCACGATCACGGTCGAGCGGGTCGTGTGCTTCGGCTGCCCGTTGTCCGTCGCCAGCACCTGGAACTTGTAGTCCTCGCGCTTCTCCTTGTCCAGCGCCACCAGCGTCGTGATCCAGCCGGTGTACGCGTCCACGTCGAAGATGTTCACAATGTCGCCGACGTCGGGCGAGAGCGCATAGCGGATGTCCCCGTTCGAGCCACTGTCCGCGTCGCGCGCCGTCAGCTTCATGATCGAGCTGCCCTTTTCAATGTTTTCCGCGAGCGCGAACGAGTACGGGTTGCTTTCGAAGATCGGCGTGTTGTCGTTCTCGTCCTGCACGTGCAGCACGATCTCGGTGACGGCCGTGAGCGGTGGGCTCGAGTCCGTCTCGGCCAGGATCGCGATCAGGTGCGCATCGCGCACCTCGCGGTCGAGCGTCTTCGCCAGCCGCAGCTGCCCCGCATCGTTGATCGAGAACTGTGGCTCTTCCAGCTCGTCCGACAGGATGCGGTACCGGGCGGTAACGTTGCCGGACAGCTTCAGCCGCGTGATGACCGTGCCCGGCAGCGAGCTTTCCGACAGGAACAGTTTGCGGTCCTTCTTCTCGAACAGGGGCGGGTTTTCGGCCGAACTCATGATGTAGATGTCGATCGGGACGTCCGAGTAGAGCGAGGGCGTGCCGCCGTCATGCGCACGGATAAAGAACTGGAACAGTTGGTTCTCTGCGTTGTTGGGAGTTTCGAATTTGAAGCGATATAAATAATTATCAGAAACCGTAATGGCAAGAGTCACACAAACATTATGAAATTCTTTTGCTAACATATGAATCAATTTTCTATAAAATGCCTGCAACTTACCCCACTGAACCGCACTCTTCTGCAGGTACAGGCCGCCCGTATTCTCGTCCACCCCGAACAGCTCCCGGATGCCGCTGTTCTGCGAGTCAAAGATCGAGTACTTCACCACCGCATTCTGGTTGTCGTCCGCATCGACCGCCCGCACCCGGTAGAACGTCGTGTTCACCGTCAGGTTGCCCTGGATGAGCGTTTTGTACTCCCGGTACTGGAACACCGGCTGATTGTCGTTCTCGTCGCCGACGCGCAGCCGCACCGTGCTGAACCCGGCCCGGCCGCCCGCGTCCACCGCCATCACCGGGATGTCGTACTGCATGCGCTCCTCCCGGTCGAGCTTTTTCTTCGTCACGATTTCGCCCTTCTCCTTATCGATCGAGAAGTACTCCTGCATGTCGTCGGAGATGATGGAGTACGCTAGCCGGCCGTACTCGCCAAAGTCCTTATCCGTTGCCTTGACCTGAGATAAAGCAATGTGAAAAAGGAAAAAAATCTCCGATTAAAGCACGAAGCAAAGGCTGCTTTAAGTTTGGGACGGCTTTCCCAGGTTCAAGAACGCAGCCTGTGTGTGTGCAAGCGGTTGTGCACGAGAGCATCGATTGCTGCCCGGAATATAAATAGCCTCAAATTAAGGCGAAGGTCAATTTGTTTGCTCATTTCACCGGAAAAGACTGGCGGATGTGAAAGTGTGAACAAAAAAAAAAGGGGGGAGCTAATGACGGAGGTTTTGCTACTCGCAATACAAGCAGGGTCTAGTGAGAAAGTGAAACGGTACGTAAAAGGGCACACAAAATAACACACAAAAATACACAGCGAAGGTGTTGCAATGTGACCTGATTTCACTTCCGACTGAACCGCAGCCTCGTTTTTCCTCCCTACCGACATACATTGAAAGCGTTGGAAATGTCATTTTGTGGTCAGTGAGATAAAAACACCAATGACCACAGGTCTGCTAGCCAATGCCAAAGTGGAGGTAGAGTAAAAAAGAAATGGTTTGTATTTAATTTGCTCACCATTTATGGCTTTTTCCCCAACTATTTTGGTTTCGTTTTCAATAATAAAGGTGTCTTTTCTTTATTCGCAAAAATAAAAAAAGGTTCGTCGCTTAGTATGAAATGGTAATGGGAGGAAAATTCAGTACAAATAATAACACCAGATGCGGGGTTTAGTAATTGTACGTTCGAGTTGCATGCCAAGCTTAAAGTAAAATTGTACGAAACTCATTTGCCAAGAAAATAAATGCACGGTCTTGCTGCCAGCGCGAACGTTCAGGTGTCGGGTAACATTTTGATAGCATGCATTTAGGCGTTTCTTCCTTCCCTCATCGGAGCTTGGGTTCGGGCTGCAAGAAAACCGTTTCCCAGCGCTTAGCATAAATCAGCATTTTTCTCGTCATGCACACCTACGAGAGTTCACACACACGCACACGCACACATAGGAGGGCGTTTAAACGGCTGTTGTAGCGAAGGAAATGGTGCAGAAGACCGAGCACCGACGAGTACGACTGGTACACGTCGACGACGTGTGGCTTAATTGCATCCAATTTGCATTCCTATTTTCTTTCGGAGGGAAACTTCTGTTCCGTACGTCGGTACTACTAATGCGCCGATGTCGGGGTTTTCGGGGGAGGGCAGGGATACGTACTCACGTATCCACAAACGAAACACACAGTTCCCAAATGTGCCTTCTACCCTGATTTTGTTTTGTTTGAGTGGAGAGAGAGAGAGAGAGAGAGAGAAATAGGCGGTGCCGGATTTTGTTTGAGACTACTATTAAATTGCAGGGATTTTGTATTTTTAGGAGATGGGAGGGGTGAAGTTTGTAATTTCTGTTTCGTGTTCTGGTGGTGGTGATGGTGCTGCAGTTGCAGACCTCCTCCTACCAAAAGAACAGACAGCTGAAAATGTAGATTTATGTGTTTCTAGCTGTGAGCGAAACGACTCCTAATATTATATCTTTATCGTGTACCATTGGGCATGCTACTAAAGGGGGTTTCTTTACCCCTCAGGTTGAGTTCGGGAAGAAGTTCAACTTTATAAACAGGTAGATAATTTAAAGCCACTTGATCGTACATTCGCAAGGGAGGCTATCAAGGTACGACTCGGGAGTGAAACTACTTAATCAGTTTAAATACCAGCTTGGGACTGGCTTTAGGAAGGTGTTGTTTTAAATGCTTCCCTCTCTATTAAATTCCTAACACGTCATTCTAAAACCTGATTTAAATGTGAAAAAGAGGTGATTTGTAGTAAAGAAGGCATATATGCCACAAAGAGATTGAAGGATTTTAGTAGTTATTTAAAAACAACGAAAATAATGTGCAAACCTATATATGCTATAAAAAATTAAAATAATTGCTTTAAGCGCCTAGATTTATGCAATTTGTGTTACAAAATTCACTTTCCAATGAGCTGATGCCTGATTGTTACTTCTGCAGGATCTGTGTTTTAATTATGATTTACAAAATTATAATTAACACAAACGGTGTTGCGTTGTGGTTACCGTTTACTGGAACGAGCGTGGTTTCGGTATGTTTCCCTACTCAAGAACTATCCTCCAGCCGTTCGGTTAAACAACGAACAAGCGTGAGGTTGTTTTCACTTCACAACCTTTGCACCACACGGTACCCCATACCGTACGGGGGATGTGGTTGTTCCCCGATGGCTGCCCGACGAACCGCTCAATCAGCAAACAGCGGAGCGGAGAAATTTGCGCAAACTTTGGGCGAAGCCCACCGCGCTACCGTTGTTGTTTCGGCTTCGGGAATTCGCGGCGCATTTAACATAAATTAAAGCAAACGATGTACCGGTGCTTCCCATCCGTGCGGGATTGCATGGGATTTGTACGGTGGCAAGCATCGGCAAGTGAATTGCTTGCGAAATTAGGGCACCGGATAGGGCTCGAAAATGAGCTACACCCGCTTCCGTTCAGACGGGTTTATGGTTGAAGCATGTTTTTTTCCCAATTCTCCTCCCCCGAGAATGGATGGGATGGTCTTACCGTTGTTACGAGCCGCCCGGCCAGCTGGTTCTCGTCCACCTTCGCATCGTAGAACATGTGCTCGAACACGGGATTGTGCAGGTTGGCCGGCAGGATGGTGATTTTGACGCGCGTAAAGCTCGTGTACACGCCGTCCGTTACCGAGACGTTCAGGATGGACACATGCTTCTCGGCAAAGTTCTGCATGTTGACCAGCGTGATGATGCCGCTCACCGGATCGATCCCGTACGTCTGCAGCTCGTTGCCCTGGGCAATCGTGTACACCAGCCGATCGTGATCGATGTAATCCGGATCGGAGGCCGACACGACCGTCACGAACTGGCCGCGGGATGCGTGCTCGGACAGGACGCATGAGTACGACGGCTGCTCGAACTTGGGCGGGTTATCGTTCATGTCCATAACTGGAGAGCGGGAAAGAAAAGTCGAAGGAAATGGTTATTAAACAAATGTATATAAAAAAAGATATATTTAAAAACTTTTATGGCAAAAGTATAAAATGTTCCTAAGCTGATTTTGAATGTTGAATCTTAAAAAAATAAAACAAAAGATAAAAGATAAAAAAAGAAGTTTTTTTTTATAAATATTGAAATCAAGTTTAACACAAAACTAATGCAACAATCAACACAAGTTAGACTTTTATCCATTATATGTTAAAAAAATTATCTAAAAGAGAAGACATAAGAATCATGGCTATTCATTTTGTATACTTTTAGGCGCTTAACAGGTAAAACAAGTTAGAATTTTTGTTTTGTCAGAAAAAAATAATTTGCATACTTTTAGGCGCATATTACTTTTAGGCTTAATTTGCATAACTTTAGGCGCTTGTTAAGATTAAATAAGATGAGATTGCTTACTTCTTGATACTTTATTAACTTCAGCTAACAGAAAAGCAAGAGTTGAACTAATTTTGCATACATTTAGGCACTCAGCATTGGGAATTTATGATTATACAGATTAACTATAGTTAAGAAAACAAGCAACTCAATTTAAAATTTCCAAGTTCCAGATCCAATTTGTGAAGTTAAAAATGACAAAAACAAAACCTTAAAACAGATAATGATTGCACAATCAAACGACATCAGGCTTAGTTAGTACTACACCACCAATTTTCCTTCAACCACACAAACTCCCTGTACCTAGCATACGCTACACGTACGGCCCCGAACACAAAAGCACCCTGGAACTAAATCAAAACAAATGTTTGTCACCCCCGCTGCCGCCATTACCTGACACCCAGACGTGGGCAGTGGAGCTCAGGCTCGGTACGCCCTTGTCCGACGCAACGACGGTAAAGTGATGGTGGCTGAGCGTTTCGTGGTCGAGCGATTTCTTCAGATAGATCACCCCGTCCGCCGGGTCCATGTGGAAGTGTTCGGAGGTGTTCTTGGAATCCGTCTGCAGTGCGTAGTTGATTACCTGGTTGATACCTGGAGGGTTGGACGGGAGGGAAAAACAAAAAACAAAAACAAAAAAAACAGAAAAGGTGACGTATGAGTGGTACAATGTTAGCAAATTTGTAACCAGTGCTACCGACATGCTTAATTAAAACGATGAGCAACAGAGCGCATGGAGCGGGGGAGCACATGGGGAGCTGAGAGGGGCGGGTGATGCGGTCCCGTGTCAAATAAAACGATTGAATGAATCCTTTAGCAGCTGCTTTTTGTACGATGTTCCCCCTAAGATTTTTCCCTTTTTTGTGTTTGTTTTTTTTTCTTCGTTTGTCGTACTGGATTGCTTCCACCGAAAGATCTTCTGTAGCGGTAGCTACGGCTGGCAGCGCACCGGTTTGGGAAGCAGAACGACAACCTATTCGTATACGGAATGCCACTCAAGTGCTTCGCCCACAAGCGCATCCTCTCACACGTAATGGTGGTGCGTGGTCGAGAGTAACGTTCTTCACCGTGCACCGGTGGTCCTGGTGCCGTCTCGATTGTGGTGCTGCACGGCTCGAGTGTGACGGAGTTCTCATTAGATAAGTACCCGAAGCGGCGAAGAAGTACGCCCGACATGTCGATGATGCTTCTGCCAACTCGTTCCCCGCGGTAATGATGATTATGGTGATAAAAGAAGTCGACCAAAGCGAACCCCACCCCAAGTGCCAGTGCGAGATATGTGCCGCTTGGGTTAGAACTGGTTCTTACCACTTGCAGGATTTACTTGGAGTCGTGTTGGCAGCATATGACAAGGTAAATGACTTATAATGATCCAACTGCAACTGCACACGCCCGGGCAACATTTCTCTCTGGGACGGGTAGCCGCAATTCTAATGAGTTATTTTGCTCTAAATCATAATTGCACACATATTTAAGTGGAGCAAGCTAAGTTTTGTACACGTAAAAGCAACACGGACAATTTAAATTAAGATTGAAAGGAACTGTTATCAACCCGGAACACCTTGCGCGGAACGTAATGAGTGCAATCTTGATGTATCACGCGCTTGGTATCAATTCTCGTTATCCAGCTTGGATACTTCCCGGACCTTCTCTGGGCAGTGGCGAGTGAGAGACCGGGATGAAAAATCAATTCACGGACAGGTGTGCCTTACCATCTCACTAGAAATGGTTTGTAATTGAAGTTAATAACCGGCGACACCGACAATATCGTACTTCCGAGCAGCGCCGCACAGCGCAACGAGAGCAAAAGGAAGCTGCCAATCATTAGGACGGATCTTTCCGACGGGACCGACCGGGGATCGGACGTTTTGGACGTTGCGATGAAACTCATCAATCATTTCTGCGTCGACGGCGGGACCGAAAAATGGACCAAATTCCATCGGGATGAAAATATTGTCCTTTTACGAAAGTGCAAAAAAAGAGGAAATAAAAAAGACTGGATATCCTCGCCGTCCTTGGACTTTTGGTTTTGTTACAAGGAACATCAAGTCCATGAGGAGGTTTTTTTTTTGTTACGAGCAATCAATGTCAACGAATCTCTTGCGGACATGTGGCTTTGTGGGATTTTGCTGAAAGGTCTGGCCAGTGTCACCGGCAATGGAATGAGACATTCCGTTCGCCTAATAGAGCTCCATTATTGTTCGGAGGGCAACACAAAAAAAAACCCGCGAAGCTCACTCACACAAGACTAGCTGAGAGGCAGGATCCGACATCCTGAGGTCCTGCTGCCACCGGTTCACACGCTAAACGAAGGATACGGGCCGGTGCAGGTGTGCCGGGCAAGGCACATCTTTACGGCTGTCGCACGGGTGGGACTTACCGGTGTCGTTATCCTTTGCCTGCACCTTCAGGATGGCCGTACCGAAGGGGGCCCGCTCGGACACGGTGATGTTGTAGCTGTCCTGCTCGATTTCCGGCGGGCAGTCGTTCACGTCCTGCACCAGCACCGACACGGGCACCTCGGCCGACACGCCCGACACGCTGTCCGTGGCTCTAATTAAAAGTTCATAAGTCTGCCGCCGCTCGTAGTCCAGCTCGTCCACGACGTAGATGGCACCTTTTGGGATTGGGTGGGAGATTTTTTGTTTTATTACATCCGGAAAAGCGACGTGTAGTGGTGTAGGGAAGATATCGTCGTCGTCGTCGTCAGCATCATGGTTGGTGTCAGCAGCGTTGTCAGTAACGTTGAGGAAAAGGATGAACAGAAGAAAATGGACGATATGAAGGAAGAGAGAGAGAGCAAAGAAGAAACACATTAAATATTAAGATTATTATTTTTTTTTGCTGTTGCAAAAAGCACACACTTTTATAAGGATGATTATTTGCGGACCGTCTCTTAGCAGGCAATTTCAGCGAGACGGTTTACAACACAGTGAGAACGTCGGGTGCAGCGAGAACGACTGTATGTGCAAATATACGGTTTCATGCCACTTTGCAAGCCACAACATAAAACAAACCATTCCGTAACATGCTGGAACCCGGGGCGTCCCGGTGAGGTTTGACGGGTGAGGAGGAAAAGGGGGGGGGGGGAGGGGGGAACAGTGTGCCTGGGAGAATGACTTTTCCTCGGTGAGCGATACGAACAGGTGGTTAAGGGGCTGGACCGACATAAACGCAGCACTAGCACTTTACAGACCACTGCCGCCATGCCACACGCCTTGCCGGAAGGTGGGTGCAAAATGCAAATAACACTTTGGTACATTTTTGATCGCCCAACACGAGAATAAATTGTGTGTTTCGCCAATAATCATCATACACACTCCGGCGCGGGCATGCAGGCGCAGGCAGATGCAGGGCAGTGGAAAGGGAAAGCTATCAGGCAAAGGTTTAAATTAACGTGCGCTTTCGCGCGGGAGGTTCACACTGTGCACGCTGAAAGCTACATATTTCTCAAAATAAATGATGGCAATGATATAGTAGAGGGAGCGAGAGCGATGGAGCAGAGGGAAAGAATGAGAGTGAACTCGCCCCGTGCACATTACCATTCAGCAGCGGGTGTGCAGCGCGACACACCTTTGCTGAATTGAGCGATAAAAGTGAATTTATAAATTTAAAACACAAACACAGCAGCGAACCGTTGGCGTTAGCAGTGAGCGAAAAACGATAAACGCAAGTAATTGCATGCAAATTAGTGGCCTGCTTGCGAGGATCGTGCCCAGGCGTGGCCGGCAGTGTGCGAATTCAGCGTTGGGCTGACAGTTAACATTTTAATACGATTTTTTGAAGCATAAAGCGAGCATTAATTATTGATTGCACGCTGCGAACTCAAATAGCAGCTTGATTTGTTTGTGAAAAAAAACACACATTGATGCACTAAATAAACACACCAGCCAGTGGTAGCTGTGTAAGTGGCTTCCCTCTTTGAGTATTTTCAAACGCCTAAAGGTATGCAAATTATTGATTCACTTCCTTTTTAAGGGAAATTAGCGTTACACCAAAATTTAATATTTAATTTATTTATTATATATATATATATTGAAGTTAATGTTTTAATTCGGTTATTTAGTTAATAATGTAAAAAATTTCTAAATATTGCCAGCGACGTTTCTGAAAACATGCAACATTTGATTAATTTAATTAATCAATTAAATAATTAATTAATTAAGTTAAAATTAATAGTAAAATTATTTTTAATAAAATAATAATTGAATTGAATAAAGCAGTAAGCTTGTTTTGGTTTTATTTTCATTGCTTTAATAGTTAAACAGGTAGCTCTCAATCAGCCATATGTAAAGAATTTTAATTGCTTTATCATACATGCCATTAACTTTCAAATCAAGCTTTTATACGAAATATCCTAACCGTGCATTAGAGAAAAGTCATAAATATAGATGCGGTTTCTTTGCAGCGTTGTTTTTCTTCCCATTTGTCACACTAAAATTCCCAAATAGTCGCAACTACAGCAACAAAAAATCCACATAAAACTAATTGTTTCCCCATTCCGGAAACCACTTCATGCCCCCAAGCCGGACTGTGGCCTCACGGCACGAACCGCATTGCATTTCCGAAACAATCTCATCATGATTCCTCCCCCACTTGGTACCCCATTTCGGCTGGAATGCCGCAGTAGACGAAACGCGTAGCCCTGCCGAACGAGCAGTGTGTTTAGTCTATTCTGCACCATTACCACAGCGAGGGGTGCGCGCACGTGAGTGAAGCCACACCTCAGGAAGGTGTTTATGTATTATCATTATGGGAAACGCATAGTTTGTGGTTTTCATACTCTCGGTTTTGTGGGTTCAGGGTAACCGGCGGGTCGATCGTAACGGTGTGGCCGATTTTTCCAAACACAAAATGCGTACGTGATTTTCCGCACGAAATGAAAGTGTTGCTCTAGCACCGCCGCCGTACGCTGCTGTACAAAAACAATGCTCCAGTTTCATTTCCCAATTTGTTCGTCGGAGGGTTTTTCACACCAAGCCACACTTAGGCGTGATGTGCGTGGCTCCACATTAATACTGCGAAATCGAAATTGACCACTGCGAGAGCATGTATGGGTGTGTGTGTGTGTGTATTTTCCAAACAGTTTGTATACTGTCGACCCGAAAACCAAACGAAAGTGATAGCTTGTCGGCGGTACACACGGTGCGCGTCCCAGGCCAATGGATTTCCCCAACCAACCAAACCCGAAACGGTGCGCCGAACATCTCATTATAGTGTGGCAGATCGGTTGGAAAGTGTACTTTAATGCACTTCCCGGCGTGCATACGAACCAGTGTGCTCATGGTGGTTACTTATTGCAGCAAACTAATTGCCAAACGGATCGAAATATCGAATTCGAAAAGCTTCCGGGAAACGAGATATCAATATATTTGAATATATTGGTGTCCGCAAAAGAGAGAGAGAGAGAGAAAGGGGGGGGGGGGGGATGTGTGTGTGGGAGAAGAGTGCAGATTGAACGTAAAGCATGCTGTGCAAATAAATTAGAAACAGCCGGAATGATGATTTGGCATGAATATCGGGGGTGATTGTAGTTTGATGGTTTCAAAAATGTTGTGTTTTTGGGTGGTCGGTCGGAAGCAATTCTCGGCTGCATAATTTGTGCAATAGGGACATACCGTATCGGAAAGGGGTAGCTATTTTAATGAGTCGAGAACTGCTCATTTTGAGTCAGTTGCCGTACAAACGAGCATGTGGCGGAGTTTCGGGAAATGAAACGGTCTGGTTTCGAGATAATGATGTGAGAGCGTTCTGGCTAGCAATCGTTGATTAGTTTCAACCAGATTTCGAAGAAAATCAAAAACTAATAGAAGCTAATAAAAATTACAGAATAGTATTCAATACATGCAAACGTTTGATTAGAATTTAAAACATAGTCCAACAACGAAATGATTAAAAGATGAATTATTTTAGATGAGTTATACGATTATCTAAAGTTTTACAGGGTTTTCCGGAGGTTCTCATAGTTGTAGGACTCTTCCTAGATTCTTTCTGATGGGAAGTGAACTCCTCTGTGGCAACCTTTTATTCTCATTGGATTTGTCCACCAAGGGTTCCATAGAGTCCAATTCCCATTACATTAAGTTCATTTCACGTTTGAAAGAGTCTATAAAGTGTCTCACAGCTATGAGAACTCCTGCAAACCTTTAAAAGCATAACAGTTAAGCATGCTTAAATAGTACTGTTAATTGTAACTTCTAGTGTGCATTGGAATACCACTTTTTGTATCATTTGTTGTATTAAATAAAGATATCAAATGCAAACAATTTCAGGTATACAATCCAACAAAATGAATTTGTTTTAATTTTATTAAGAAGAAAAGGTAGCGCCACACTCTCCGATGCCCTGGTGCTATCGACCTAAGGCAGCATCTACCAGATAGTGTTCGTTATCATATTTGAAACACTTTAATTTTTTTCCATTATTTAAAGCTTCAAAAGATGTTTAAATATCCGAATAAAAAAAACCGAACCAATAGATGTACAAGGCAACAGAGCAAAAACCGGGAAAAGCCTACAAATATTCCAATTGCTTCTAAAAGGTTTCCGCTGCTTCATGTGATCAATACGATCGCGCAAACTTCAAACGAACCAAACCGCTGTACGGAAACTCCAAACATATTTGCGTTCCGTTATCAGTTTGCTTTGGTTGGTTCAATTTTACCGCTTTGTTCGAAAGAAGAATATTTTGCTCACCGATTCTATGGGTGTGTTGGCTTTTTTTTTTTTGCTTTATTGTTGTAACGCGTGTAAGCCGGATTTGGCAGAAGACCCAGTCACCGCACACAATGCTTCAATCAGCGAAATCATTCATCTGTTTTACCGCCCATATCGCGTATGACGCGTAGGCGTGAGAGGATTTAACAAAAAATGCGAATAAAAAGGGGATGGACGCGGAAAATGCACCGTTTTTCCAACACCGCACGCGTTTGAATATCGATTAAATCTCGGAATCGGTATCTTTTTTTCTTCTTCTTTTGGGCCCGCGCTCCCTTTTGCCCCTCGTTTTATCGGCGTTTACCCATCGTAATGGTGATTCCCGTTTTAAGGGCTTTCAATGGGCTTTCATTGTATTGGGGGCGGTGTGTCGTTGCATTTTTTTTTGTGTGCCATTTTTGTGCCTCCCCGATACTGATCGCCATCATTTTCACACCGAAAACACACACACCTATTTCTTTGTTTGGGTGTTTTTTTGTCTATGTAGGGGGTTTTATGTTATTTTTTTCTGTCCAGGCTGCATTTCCTTCCATTTGGGCGTGGACAAAGCGATAGGGAATTTAAGTGAAAAACAAAGCAAACACATAACTACATATTTATTTACCTATATTTACGCAGTGGGTGAATGTTGATAACGCGAGTGTCTGGGTTTAGTATATAATGACATTAGTTGGGTGGTAAGATTTGTTTGTCCTTTTGCTATGGTGAAGTTTGTCAGGCTTCAAATATTGAAATGGGAAATTGTTTACGATGCTAGTTTTATTCCAGTGGGGATTAAACAAAATATTAGATATTCTTTAGCACACACACTCTCACAAGCTTACCCAAAGTCCAGAGCCATTCCACTGTGAATTGGTCTTCGTTTGAGCTTTCATCGCACGCGATAGGTTTCCACGAACTATAAAAAGCGGGGTTTGTTACTCACCGCTCTGCATTTAAATCTTGCTCGAGTGTTCCAACAAACCACGATATGTCCACCTTATCGCGTGAGTAGCGAACCAACAACAAAAAAGGGCCCCGAAAAAAGGACTGGTTCGACGATCAAAACACCACACACTCGCAAAATCCGGACCGGAAAGTTAATTCCGGTGCAATTCCGGGGATCATAAAATCGCACAATGGCAAGCTTCGAAAATCCACCCGTAAACCTGTCCCGTCGGCAACACGCTAGAATGTTGTGAGGGGGGAAAGGACAGATAGTGAATAACCGTTCAATCCCTACCGCATCCGATAGGGGAGGGAAATATTTTTCCATCGATGATTTAATATTGCTTCGGCTAGTGCTTTAGACTGGTTTCACTCTATACAATAGCCTAAAACTATACCCGTTGGTGCAACAATCGAGATTTCGCAGCACCGGAGTGAAACAAAAAAGGAAACGAAGCGGCTCAGTACACACAACAGATCCTATTAGTTGAACGATAGTGTAGCAACGGCTTTGGGCTACGAGAGCGCACAAGCTGAGGGCTATAAGCCTGTCTATTAGGTGCGTGAGCAAAGTAAGCGTACCGTTCTTAGTGGACGTGTTTGCGAAGCAAAATATTCAGTAGTTAGTAGTACAAAGATGGCGCTAGCACTGAAGTGTTATTGGAGTTTAAATCAGTTAATAAAAATCGTCATCATTTACACATTTACTATCAGAGATCAATTATTTCAAAAACGTTTTGCATGTGCAATTTAAAACATTTAATCCTTAGATTTAGAAGTTTTAAACATTTGAAACATTTAAAATATTGTTGAAAAATATTACAATAACGAAATCTATCAGTTTCTAACACATATGTTGCATACTTTCAGGCGCTCAGGCGACCACAAAATAATCTTTGCTAGAAGCAACGAGCGAAAAATCTACAAAGCACTACCAAACAACTTGACCTGCTGCCACCAGTCATACATCTAATGCAAAAAAGACACAAACTTTTCCAACCAATTTAAATCATTGATTGACAAGCATTCAGGAAGAAAATTGCATTACTTCCAATTAAACAACATCTATTCAATATCTGCGATCTCTACGACAAATGCGCAAAACTAAGTAAATAGCCCAACGGTGTATAAATGAAAAATAAAAAGTATTCGAAACACCACGCCATCATCTGCAGGTCTACTAGGCTCAGTGCAAAAAGCTTCCATCCAAAAGCCAAAATGAAAAATCCATCGATTCTACCAGAACAATAAATGTGCCGATAACGGGGACGCCGTGCGAAAACTAACAACAGATCGGTGAGTGTGTGGGGCAGAATATCTACGATCTCAATTTTCTAACCCCACGTGAGGCCTAGGTAGGATTCGGATTAAGTCGCGCTACTACAGGGTTTGCTTTGCTGCAAGCGAAACCAAGTGTGGCCAGTATGGAGTTTGAATATTTCAACACCTGATCGGAGTGTTTTATCGGTTTTTTTTTGCAAAATACCAAAACAAGGAAAACAAAAACTATATGAATTTCTCCCATAAATATGCTCCATTCTCTCGTTAGAACCAATAACATGGTTCAAAGGTGACTCCAGCAAAAACACCAGCATTGCTGCACCACCGCGGCACTAAAATAATACTGTATCACAGTACCGGGAAAAGCCCACTAGCACACATGCACGCTCTAAAACATGAAATGGGTTGGGAGATTGGGAAATCGCTTGCATGCACGGTTTGGCAGAGAGTTTGGCACATGCTGTGCTGCTACTGTAGCCCGGATCTCGGGGCACTGTAAAGATGGATGTGTTTAAAATAGAGCCAGGGCATACATTACTCGCCAACCGTTGCGAGCAACACACGCCCGCCCCAAATTCACGTAGCGGTGGTGGTACTGAATGTTTTAAATGTATGAAGTGCAGCACGACAAACGCGTACTTGGAAAAAAGGAAAAGGCGAAACAAGTTCATACAAATAATTTATGCAATTTTCTACCAAAGGATGGATGAAATGGATTTTAATTTAACATTTTTTCCTGCTTTTTGTGTTTTTTCATTTTTTTTAATTTGAAGCATTTTTGAAATCGTCGCAATTTCATGGAAAAAGCGTCCGTTGCTTGCTAAACTGTTCTATGTTTTGCATGGCTGTGACATGACGGTAATGAAAACGAATATCCATGGCGAGAAAGAGTTACGTACGGAACGATTTGAGTTTTTTTTTTTATTCCCTCGGATGAAAAGATCGAGTGTGAGTAGACAATTTGATATTTAAGTTTTGCTGGAAATTATAACTAAATCCTACAAACATAATACAATGATAATCCTATAAAAGGAACGATTAAGCGTGTAATTGACATTATGCTTATAAATATATGTATTTGGAATGAAATATTAAAATTGTGTTGAAACAAAAAATAAATAATGTGATGATTAAAATCATTATACCCCTAAATGTATGCATTATGCATGGCAACTTTAGGGTTATAAGGTTTCGTCGATGGTTAAAAAGGAACACATGTGAACGTTTTACGCCATAAAAAGACAGAATGGTTAAAATAACAACAACACGAAAAACAAAAAACGAAGACACGCAAAATGTAGATTATTATGAGTATTATTGTGAGCAAACTGTGTTTAATTTAGCATATCATGTTTGTGTGCATTATGCTGGTAATTGCTGCGAGCTGGTGTGTGAAAGTAAACACGTTTGGTAAGCGTATTAAAGATCGTTGTGCGACAATCCAGAGGATGAGTGTGAGTGAAAAAAAAACGAAAAAACAACAAACGTGTGAATAATATACGACACAATCTATACAGCTAGTGCACAACAACACATTGAGGACGGTGACAACAACAAACACAAAATACAAAACACGAGCAGTGGACGATTTCGATGGGATTTGAATGTTTTTTTTTTTTTGGTCGATTTAAATTTCGTCCCTTGCGATACTCACATGGCCCGTTGGTACTGTCCGGAGCTTGATCGCGGACGTGATGGTTGACGATGTGGCAAGAAATGGGTAGAAAAGAGACACAGAAAATAGAATAATCATTTGAATGGAAATGGAAATAAAATCATGTAGTTCCGGGAACATTAATGCGCTTCGCGTGCGCTTCGATGTAGCTGTTTGATGCGCTTTGCTGGGGTGTTATCGATACGGATCAAACAGCTTGGTACACTCGTGGACGCCTATAGTGTGCTAGAGCTCAACCGAAGCGTTGAAAGGATTACATTTGCATTTGGCACCATTTTGTGAGTGAAGTTTGCAAACATATCAATAAAAAAAAACACAAAAACACATTTGAATTACAATTACCACGATAAATACCCTTGCCAACGCTTCACCACATGAACATGATCGGTATATTTATATGCAGAGCATTAAGCGTGAATGATGTATCAATTTTGAGCTTGATGAATGTATGTAGATTCAATTACACGAAATAATGTGAATAGCAATTTTACCATCGTTATTTCCCGCAAACCCCGCACCCGTTCTGTTGCCTCCTCGTTAATACACACATTTTTTCGCCGCTCGATGCTTAATGACCGACCACCCGAAGCGAAAACCGTGCCCGTTATAGCAACATGAGCGCCTAAATGTATGTAACGTGAGCCTCAAGCATACTGGCTCACGCTATAAGCAGTGGCGCCTAGCGAATGTAAACATAATTAATCTCGACTGGAGGCATAGCACGGCCTGTATTGACCGTAAGTAACGCGTTAATGTTTTGCTTACTGGAAATGCTGCCTTTGATGCTGCTGGAACGCTGCGTATGGTGTTGATGTTATTGTTGTCCAAATTAAACAAACCAAATCTCGCCCTACCCGGGCTGCAATTATGGCATTCCGATGGAAATAGCGCGCGACTTCACGCCCGCTAAAGAAAGCAGTACTCGGTGGCCAAATGCTAGTCAAAAGTGACAGGGAATTTGTTTCCTCCCTCCGCACAACGCACGTGCATTGCTAATTGCAGCAGGAATGCGTCTTTGATGTGTGTGTATGTTCGTAGCAGTCAACATTTAAGACAGGGACAGTAACAGCGGAAACGTGCGAAATTTACAACGTTGCTGCTGCTGGTGCTGCTGCTGCATTTTCTACCTAAAGATTCTTCTTGGAAGCGAGTGGAATTTTAGGTAGAATCCTAATTTAATTGCAATTTCCGGAGCAAGGAAATTGTATGCAGCCCATCCGCTAATTAAGGGTAGGCATTTAATTAGTGTAGTGAAAACCTCAACCGGAGGAAAAGCTAGTATTCATATTAGCATTTGTTCACAGAATGTGAACAATTTGCCTATAAACAATAGCAAATCAAACGCACGTTGGAATACCGTTAATGAAGCTCGTTAGCTATGAGTTACATTTATCATTACAAATAAACTAAATGATTGAAAGTGTATCTTGCGTATCAGGTATAGATTAGAAGCTGTATTGAAAAGTTAAAGTAATTTAGACCATTTAGCGTATTATATTGTTTTATCTATGCGGTTTGATGCAAAGCAAATAATCTTTGCCATTATCCGCCTTTGTTTATGCAATATAATGTAACCACCTGTAGCTTTTTATACTATAATAATATAACGCCTTTATGTATGCAATCCAAAATACAAAACTAAGCTTATAGAATCAACAGCTTAAAGACTCAAAACTTAAAGACTTTCAAAGATTTTATTTAAATTTCCTTTTTTGTGGAGAGACTCTCAGTGTAGAGTGTTTTATTCTTTTAAGCTTTTGTGAGATGATAAAAACGTTTTGCATACTTTCAATTGCTTCATGTCACTGGCACAATATAAATCTTTCACAATGAAGAATATAAATACAATACATTGTCCAATGTAGCACTGTCACAAAATAAAGCTCTATTAAAGCGAATATTAGCAAAATACTCTTCCACGGTTGACCATACATTTTCTATCTTCGGGAGGATGTGGTATCCGCTTTTGTCATACGATAAAGACATGTTCTCCCAAGGACAAGATTTTAGATCCTTTCAAAATTTTCAAACTAGACCAGATAAAGAAGGGAATAAAAAACAGCAATATTGTTTGTCATTTTTCCAAAAGGATTTCCGGTTTTCTTTTAAGTCGAGCTTTCCCCCTCTCTCGGTGTGCTTGTTGTTGATAACTTTTGCTCTGCGAAAGACTTTTCATCCTTTTCTTTCCTAAATTTCCAAAGGATATTGTTTCCTCTTCTGGCCCACATCTTCATCGAAAAAGATTTTCCCAGAACAAACACAAACGACAGCGCACGGCAAACGATTTAAAGCTCTAAACCGGCAGCAGTTCTAGCGCAGCGAGTGTGTGCGCTTATGTGTGGCAACAGTAAACCGTTTTGATTGCTGTTTTGATCCGGTTCCGTACGGCTTGGCGAAGCAACTTAACCGGAAAATAAGACATTGTTACGGAATCACGAACAAAGCCGGTCGCCGGGAGGCGTGCGTGTATGTGGGTCTTGTTGACTCGTACAAAGTCAGCGTCCGTTATGCTCGTTATGTGATCTGCTGGACTGTACTGGTTGACTGTGTCGGTGGGACACACAGCACACACTCATACACAATTACTCAAATCGTGCAGCTAGAGAGGTGGGAGGAGTAATTTTATTCATCCCGAAGGAAGCATTTTTATTGCACTCTGTTGTGCGGAATGGGCACGCCATTAAAAAGGCTGTCCATTTCCGAACGGTTTGAACAGCGCAACAATGTGAACAAAGCGAATGGACGTTTGCTGCATTGAAGCTGCTACGAGATTGTGCTTTATTTCGACTTCAAGCATTGCTCTTTTGCTGAGTAGACTAGATGCACTATTAAAGTATTACCCACGAAGTGAAAGAAATTGCAATTGCGATTTTTGCCTGAAACTAAAACGATTGGCCGTTGCTTTTCCCTTTTGCAAGCAAACCTAATTGTAAGATAAGGTTCACAGTGTGATGACTTTTCCGAAGCAAATAAAGATCGACTCCAATCGAGCTGCAATTAGGGTGTCGATGGCAAAGCGAACGAACGTACGAAACGCGAGAGCACCAAAAGGTCAATTCATTGGCATTTCACCCGACGCATTTCTTACAATCGAGCGCTTGATGATGGCAACACACACAGTAGTGTTGTGTTGCACATTTCGTGTAGCTCCATGCATGGAAAGGTCAAATTGAAAAGGATAGCAGCGCGCATAGACGAACGCTTCTATGCTTTAAGCAATCTACCACACACACACGCACACGGTTTGCACGAGAGTGTTTGAAAATGCATTTTCAATTGCTGTAATGAACTTTTACCCAAAGGAGCGCAGGGAGCATCACAAAGGTTTCGGTATCTCAATTATCGTCCGTTCGAGGGAAGAATTGAAAATTGAAACCAATTTGCTGTGTGATTTGCTTGCTTTGAAATGGGAGCGAAAAGATGGTATAGTGCAACTGCAACACTTACAAAGTGACGTTTGAGAGCTTCATCTTGATTAGAAATGGGGGGAAAAATCAATCCAATTGAATGGTTTAATTTCAAAAAGGGCATTTTTTCTTTGCCATTTTCATTTTGCTTTCACTAATTCCACCCAACTATTTATTTTTGTTCCTTAACTGCAGAAGCAGTAAAAAGAAAATCATCAACAGCAAAATCAATGATTAAATAGTACTTTCCACTAGAAAATAACACTATCGGGATAAATTATATCTATTTAAACCACCAGTCGAAGCCCCATTACAAGAAACCGCAGTAAACCCCTTACCAAGGAATGAAGCATAACGACCAACTAGCGCGCGATACGTTTCCTAATGACCGGATGTGCCGCGGCATGCCGGAAATGGAAACGCAATAAAATTCTGCCAACTACCGTCTGGTAGTTGGTGCCATTGCTTTCTTTCTAAAACAAATTTAATTCTTCCTCAACCCACTGGTACACTTAAAGAGCACGAAATTGCCTACATTTAGGCGTTTATAGCTATACAGCGAAGCCAATTAGCAAACGATCGGTTGCTTGTCGATTTGGAGAAGGATAGTAAAAAACAGGCAGCCTAAACAATGGTAATGCACCATTCCACACCAAGACACAGCTTTAAATTAGGGGCCCATTTTGTTCCTTGCTTCCGTTGCAGCAGTGGAGTGATTAGCTGGGGCAGGACACTTTATTTTTTCATACACTTCTACACGAAGGCAGACGCTAGCTAATCGTCACACAAGCGCAACCGTTCACCCCGTCGAATGGTGTGGTAAAATATTTGTCTGGCGCAGTAGCGCGGTAGAATTTGATGCACGTGAATTATGACTCCTTTGTTTTGTAATGTAAAAAACAACACAACAATAACACCAACAGCGTACAAGAAGCTCCAAACGGGAGAAAATGCCATTCCGATGCCAAACTTTAATCGCGTAATGTTTCAACGTTCCTGTTTTTTGTTTTGCGCTAGAGATCACGCTCCATCACAAAGCAGCAGCATCAAAGGCAGCGAGCACCAGCAGAACCGTCCGAGCAACAGTGGAAGCAACATTCCAACAGCTCCAAACTTGTGAGGAATTTAGCTCCGTCGGAAGGTATCAGCGACCGTAGCACCGGCGGCACGACGAAGTAACGAGCAGCGGCGCGATTCGAGACAAAAATGTAACTACTGTTCGATGAAGCGAGTTTATTAAATTCTACCTCCCCCGGTTGGAAGAGCTTACCGAAAACAAACGACCAAAAAAAAAACCCAAGCGAAACAACGAATGCTTGACAAGTGCCGGCGAGCACTTCCCAACAGTAAGAAAATTCCAACACACATACACAGACAAAAAATTGCCTCCGCTGCAAAGATCGGACACACAAAAGACCTGGTGGAATCTGGGAGATTGTTTCACTTTGTCGATTGCTTTTAATCGACGTAAGGTATGTTTTTTTTTTGGGTGATGATATGCCTGCCATAGAAAGGAGAAAAAAAAACACGATCAAAACCTAACCTAAAACAAAGCGCTTTGAGAGACGGAGAGCGAAGCAGAGGCGGACAAAAAATCGCCAGCGAATTGGAAAGAAAAATATCACGTAAAACGTGAAAGTGACGAAGCACGAATGGTCTACCAAGGCCGGTCTGACCGGTACCGTATCCTCCCGGTGAACGTCAAGGAAATTAATTCTCTGGAACTGTTTGCAACCCGCTACACGGTGCATTGGTTTCCGTCCACCGGAAACCGGACTCGGCGAATGAGAAAGTGAGGAACAGAACACAGGAGCAATATTTTTCTATGCCTGCATCCGTGTGTCTGTGTGTATGTGTGTGTGACTGTTTGAGGTCTTCTATCACTTTCGGCAGTGGGTGGTAACCACCGCCCCATGCTGCTCAGAACGTCCGAGTAGAGAATAGTGGCTAACCAAAAGAAAAAAGCTTCTTCTAGCAATCAACCACGGGAACCGAATCCGGTTCGAAGGACCAAAACTTTTGCACCACAGTAGCGGATGGAAAGAACAGACTCTAGAGCGAAAGGGAGAGAGATTGAGCCCACATAGCTTCTGGTGTGGGTTCTCAATACTAATTTATCGGATGACAGTTTGAGCTGAGGGGGGGAGTACGGTTTCACTATATTGCTGTTAAGAAAGAAAATAGAGCACAAAAAACTGGAGAGAAAACTGTGTCTCTACCGCAGGGCGTGCGTTGCGTGACTTACCCGTGTTGAAATCGACGGCAAACTCCTCCATCTCGTTGCCCTTCACGATGCTGTAGATCAGCTTCCGGCCGAGCGGGCTCTCCGCCTGGATGGCAACCGACAGTGGCGAATGCAGCTCGATGTTTTCCGCAACCGTGTCCGAGTAGAACTGCTTGCTGAACACCGGCATCGATTTATCTATCACCTGTGCCGAGGGGGAGGAGAGAGGAAGAAAATCGAGAATGAGAATGTGGCTGTGGTGCATCTAGCAGGTAGCTGCCCGCGAGCTGTGGCCAACCGTCCGACGAACGATTCAATCGAACGTCGGCTTAGAGCATGTTTAAGCTGAATTCAATGATCGAAACCGTAAGCTGGGTCAGGTTAGACGTTCCAGAACGGAGAGAGAGAGAAAAAAAAAACAGCATTGCCTCAGGTGAGCGCTTTCTAAAGAGACTATATGATGGGGCATGTGGGTATGTGGGACAGACACAAAAAAAGAAAAATGAGCACAAATTTAGGTGAAGGCTAGAGCTTACCAGATGGCACGTTTTATCAGGCCCGACCGGCTAAATGCAAATGATATGCAAATGGGGCGGGGGGGGGGGGGGGGGGGTAATCATTCAGCGCAGAAGATAATGCTAAATTGAACGGTTTTTGAAATGCACACAGCTCCCGAAAGGCCCGAATGTTTGCCGAGTGACCCAGTTCTGTGGCTGGCACAGAAAAATGGGCTATCAAAATTAATAAGTAAAATGCGCCTTTTCGCTCCGAGCGATGAACCAACTTCCGGCACGTACAAAATAGACACTTCCTGGGAAACAAATCACGAACAAATACACCATCGCAACCGCGCAACACCGCAGTTCCACCTGGCAAGGGAAAATGCGCTGCTGACCCTAATCCTGTTGTGATAAATTTGTCCGATTGTGCCGCCACCGGGTGGTGAAGTAAAAAAAAAAGAAGCTTCCCGCGATGTACAAAACGGACCGCACCGGCGAGAAGAAAAAAGGTGAGAAATCTAGTGCCGACGGGGCCGTATCGTTCGATGGCCAATTGCCGCCCAAATGGAGCTAAACCAGCCTGGCAAGGAGGGCGGGAGAGACACCTCGGGGCTAATGCAGCTCGGCACGGCATATAGGCAGGATATACCTGCATTCAATCAATGATTCAATGATTAATGACTGCATTCAATCAAAAGCGAACAAAATGTTTCGTATCCTTCCGTGCGGATCCTGCTCTACCTGCTTGGCCCCGTTGTTACCTTAACGCTTATTGGCATACCGTTTGGTTGTTTTTGTACGTAGTCAAGTAGTCTGTTACACGAAGACATATGAGCCATACCATCGGGTGCTCTGTTCGTGCACGGATGCTTCCAACGGTAGATCGTTTCCGACCTGATGAAAAGGTCGCTGCCCAAAATGCCGGAGGGAGCTCTCCGGGCGATGATAAGCAGCTGGAGCAGGATGAGATGTTGAATGGATGTACACACCCTTCTCTCCACCAAAAAAAAAAAAAAAAAAAGGATTGTTCCGTCGTCCATCCGTTCCAGCCAATGGGACGTGTGAACACGTCCATGATTCATGAAGCTCGTATCACGCCGGGAAGGTTAGGAGACGAACCCCCAAAACAACCCAAAACAAGGGGGGCATGCGTGTGCGGTGTGTTGCAACAAAATGTTATTCTAACTGAAAGAACCTCTTGACAGAAGGAGATGGGATGAGAAAAAGGACGAGCGATAAAAGTAACAGTAAACCTCAAACAAAGGGATGGGATGGCCAACCGTCGTACCCCATCGCTTCCGGAGATCCGGCCGGGATGGGTTTGTTCGGTGAAACACACACGCACAAACACACACTGAATGCCGATACCGTGGCTGAAGAACGGTAATAGGTTCCTCTTGAAAAACTTCCTGATTTATTACGGGTTTGCCTCTTCCCAAGGAAGGCATCGCATGAATGGACCGATTGAACCGACTCGCCGAGCTCGAACGCGGATGCTTCCGGCGTGATGAAAAGAAGAAGAAAAAAACAACGAGTGAGAAGCAAACCCATTTCTTACCTTCACGTGTACGGTAACGTCCGTCGAGCAGGGTGTGATGCCGCCGTCGTACGCCGATATCAGCAGCTCGTAGTCGCGGTTGTGGCCCTCGAGCGTCTGCTTCAGCGTCACCTCGCCCGTCTTGCGGTCCACCTTGAACAGCTCGCCGTGGCCGCGCTTCATCTCGTACCGCACCTCCCCGTTCTCGAAGCTGTCCAGGTCGAGCGCGTGCACCTTGGTGATGACGGAGCCGCGCGGATCGTCCACCGACACGACCGCGTAGTACGGCAGGTTCACAAACATCGGACAGTTGTCGTTGATGTCCAGTATCGTCACGTTCACGATGACGTGGGCGACGCGCGGCTTCTCCCGGTCCGGCTGCTGGGAGCGGGCCTCCACGATGAGCTCGTAGTTGTCGCGCACCTCCCGATCGAACTTGCGGCCCGTCGTCTGGATCGCGCCGGACGTTAGCCCGATCTGGAACATGTCGGTCGGGTTGAGGATGGCAAACTCGATGTGCTCGTTCAGCGTCGAGCCGAGCACGTTCACCACCGCGACGGTGCTGATCTTCGTGCTGTTCTCCATGATCGAACCCTCGTACGTCGGGCGCTGGAAGATGAGGCCCGAGTTTTCGGACGTCTCGACGTTCACGTGCACCTGCGCCACCTTCGCGAACTTGCCGTCCGAGACGCGCACCGCGAGACGGTAGGCGGGGCCGATGCTTTCGACGTCCCGCGTCGTGATGATGCCGGTGGTGGCATCGATGGCGAACACACCGTCCCGGTTGCCCTCGATGATGTCGTACCGGAGGGTGGAGTTTTCCGAGCTGTCCTCGTCGGTCGCGTTCACTTGCAGCACGGCCACGTTGGCGTAGGTCGGCAGCAGCAGCGTCACGTTGTACTCGCTCTGGCTGAACGTGGGCGCACAGTCGTTCACGTCCGTGATGTTGATGCGCACTTCCGCGGTCAGTTCCGACGTCAGCCGTGGCTTACCGAGATCAGTTACCTAAGCAATTGTGGCAAAAGAGAACGAACGAAAACAAGCAATATAGTACACGTTTCAATAAAAAAAAGACACTTCTCCGCACCGCGAGCCACTTACCTTGACGTGAAAGCTGAAGAACGGGATCTTTTCGTGGTCCAGGAACATGATCGTCTTGATCGCGCCGGTGCTCGAGTCGATGTGGAAGTACCTGCGCGGCAGCATATCCAGGATGTCGTAGTGGAGCAGCGCATTCAGGCCGGAATCGTCGTCCCGCGCCCGGATCACGAGCGGCAGCGAAGCGTTCACGAGATGATTATGGTTGCCCGTTATCGCACTGCCGTTCGGCGCCAGTGCCTCCGACAGCGTCAGCACGAGCGACCCGATCGGGGCCGCCTCCGACACCTCGCCCCAGTACACCTGCTGCTCGAAGTACGGCACGTTGTCGTTGCGGTCCAGCACGTTAATGGTGACCGAGCAGGTGGCCGACGCCGATGCCATGTTCGTGGCGCGCACCGTCAAATTGTAGAACTTGTTGTGCTCGTAGTCGAGCTGGTCCTTCGTCGTGATGACGCCGGTCGACGGGTTGATGAAGAACATGTCGCCCACGTTGCCGCCGATGATCTGGAACAGCAGCGACGAGGTGCTGCGTGCCTCCAGGTGGATGACGAACGTGCCGATCGGTTGGTTTTCGTAGATTTCCGCCGCCGGATCGTCCGAGATGAAGCGGGGCGGCGCGTTGTCCGCCATGCCGATCATGATGTGCACCGGGATCTGGGAGGAAAGCGGCGGCTTCCCACCGTCGGTCGCCTTCACCTGCAGCATGTACTCGGACAGCGTGCTGATGTCGAGCTGCTTCGCCACACTGATCACGCCCATGCTCGGATCGATGCCGAACACGTTGCCAATGTTGCCGCTCACGATCGTGTACGCGATCTGCGCATTGTCGCCCACGTCCCGATCGATCGCGTACACCTGCACCACCTGCGTCCCGACCGCTGCCGTCTCGTACACCTTCCCCTGCACGATCTTCGTCGTGAACTCGGGCGCGTGGTCGTTGTGATCGTGCACGGTAATGATGACGGTGGCGTAGTTGCGCTTCGCCGGCGTGCCCTGATCCTTCACAATCACTATCAGCACGTGCTCGGCGAGCGTTTCCCGATCGAGCCGGTGCGCCATCACGATGCTCCCGGTGACGGAGTCCACCCGGAACAGCTTCAGCGATACCGGATCCCTCGCCGCGTGCAAGCTGTAGAACAGCTTCTTGTCCTCGTCCTCGTCCGTCGCGTGCAGCTGCAGCACCTCCATGCCCTCCTCGATGTTCTCCGAAATGTCCACCCGGTACACCGACTCGGTGAACTCGGGCCGGTGGTCGTTAATGTCGATCACCGACACGTACAGCTGCGTGTACACCATGTGCACCCCGTCCGAGATGCTGATCGTGATGTTGTACTCGCGCTGCCGCTCCCAGTCCAGATACTTCGCCAGCAGCACGTTCCCATTGTCCCGCCCGATGTAGAACTCGTGCCGCTCGTCGCCGCCCACGATGTCGTACCAGACCTGCTCGCCGTCGGCGTCGGACGCCTGGATCAGCGTCACCAGGTAGCCGGGCGCATCGCTCTCCGTCACCTCCACGTGCTGGTCGCCCGTCTTCACCACCGGTGCGTTCTCCGACTCGAGCGGCACACCGACGACGGCCACGACGACGCGCGCCTGCTGGGAGCGCTTCGGCACGCCGTGGTCCTCCGCCCGCACCAGCAGATCGTACTCGGTGTCGATCTCGAACGTGCGGGCCGCGTAGATCACGCCCGTGTCCGGATCGATGCGGAACTTTTTCGCCTTCCCGCGGCCCGGCTTGATCGAGTACGTGACGCGACCGTTTTCGCCGATATCCTGATCCGTCGCCAGTACCTGCATGGGACCGAAAGATAATGAAAAGGCGCATTAGTGAGCGGGTTGGGAATGGTTGAAAGCGGTTGTGCTGCAGGGGAAAATCAAAGCACAAACGCATAAGCATTACATTAATAAAGGCTTCATTTACGCTAGCTAGACTACTTTCTAAAAATAGCTACGTTAACGTGGTTCATTAACTTTTGAGGCACAGAATTGTGCCATTTCCCTTTGATGTTGTCATACCACTCTGCTCTGGCAAACGATGGACGCCCCTTGTCTCGGCACTTTAGCATGAAACCCGTCGAGTAGAAGCAAATTGCGCTTCTAAATTGATACATTCTCTTTCATATCCTGTTTGTTTTTGCGCCAGTCAATTCGCATACAAGATGCCACCCTTGGGAGCGGGGTTAGCCTGTGTCGCTGACACCATATCGGAAAGCGTATTCCATTCGCAAACAAATAGCAAACATTTCAGCGTAATAGAATTTATCCCACACTCGCACTACTCGCCGGGTCGCTTGCTCAACTCGAGTCAATTTCTCCCGCCCTTTTTCCATTCTGCCACCTCAATATGCTCGCGGTATGAGAATACAACGACGAAACAATATATCGTCCCCGTGCGAAGATTTAACACCCAGCGTGTGCATGTTTGTGCATAGGAAAAGAGGGATTTTTTTGTGTCGCCGTTGTCTAGCTCGGTTGGTACAATCTTACTCTACACTCTACACTGTTTTGGGTACATATATGCATGCATGGATCCAATCTGCTGACGACGTACATAGGGGAAAGCGGGGCAATATGGTCATCTGAAGCAGTTTAATGAATATTCTTTTGAAATTCCCACAAACCATGATCGTTCTTACATTGATTACATGATCCCCACTAATCTATGATTTAAAATTGGTACATAACCTGAAAACTGGGGAAATATGGGCCACAACAACAGCGCTTGGGTAATGGTCAAAGCTTTTGCGCACGTTTCATGAAATGAGGACCAGCCCGATTCCGTTTTCGGAATCAATTCCAGAGCTGGTTTCGATTCGAGAGTCGTTTTTGGAGCCGATCCTGGAGTCGACTATGGGGTCGATTTCGGAGCCAATTCCGTAGTCAACTCCGGAATCGATGCCGCGATCGGAATCGGGTCCGTAATCAGAATCGACTCCGGACCTGAGAATCGCAATTTGTTCCGGTAACGGAATTAGAATTGACTCCGGAATTGGAATTAGCTGCGGAATGAGAATCAATTCTTTAATTGAAACAAGAAGTTTCAGAAGCAAAATCAGTCCGGAAATCTCCATGAGAATGAATCGTTTAAAAGAAATTTTGATTATTTGCGGCCATCGTAGCATACGTAGCATCTTTGGACCCAAACGTCTATCCTTCATCAAATTCTTCATCTCCATCCCGAAACCGACTCCGTTTCGAAGCCGATTCTGATTTCGGAGCCAATTTCAATTCCAGAGCCGATTTCGATTCCGAAGCCGATTCCGGAACCAGTTTCGGTGCCGATTCCAATTCCGGAGCCGATTCCAATTCCAGAGCCGATTCCAATTCCAGAGCCGATTCCAATTCCAGATCCGATTCCAATTCCGGAGCCGATTCCAATTCCGGGGGCGATTCTGGAACCAATTCCGGAACCAATTTTGGAGTCAATTCCGATTCCTATTATCCAGAATCGATTCCAGAAAACTTTGGAGCTAGCCGGAATTGATTCCGATAAAAACTTATTTATATTTTTATAATTTTTGTAATTTTTTAATTACGGATCATAACACTTACATGATGTTCATAGAACACTCCAATGAATACATTTTGAACCTTGGAATTTACATGGTTTTCCAAGTCACTTTCAAATATAAACTTTGTTATTCACTGCTTGGAAGATGTTAATCCACAATAATCTGATATTTCATTTCCATCCCAATTTTCCATTTCTTCAGCATGATTTTCAACAAGACTAAAGCTGGATTGAGATTGATAGTTCTTTGTTATGTGTTGAAAATCATGAGTTGAAACTGAAATTTCATGTTGAAGCAAATGCACAATTTGACAGCTGTTGAAAAACATTCTTGGATGCGGTGAATAATTGTGCACACATTCGAAAGTGTCTTGGAAATCCCTTGTAAGCTTGCTGCTAAATAATGCTTAACTAAAGGGTGCTCATTTTGCCCCGTTTACCCCTATACTGCCCGGATGGAGTGTGGATAACGAACCAGCCCCGGCTAGTCATTCGTCATCATCGTCGTTACCGGGGCACGATACACTCATATCCCGGGGAGTTGTGTGGAGAGCGTCCTGACATTCGACGCCTTTTCTCCAGGATTGAGTTGACTTTGCTTCTATCATCTTCTTCCTTTACCGACCCTTCGGAGTACACCAGTAATATGCTATTTGCGCGTGTTTATATCGTACTTCCCTTTCCGAAGGGTACAGAACATCTTTCAAAACTGACTACAAGTGTCGCAGCACAGAGAGACAGATGGAAGGAGAGAAAAAAAGACGGAAAACTTCCTCAACACGACCAACACGACACGGAGAGACAAGGCATTTTCCTTTTATAGCTTTTGTATGCGCCGCTCAAATACGTTTCTCCGCACGTTCCCCTGCTAGAACGCGGTCGTTTCGGGCGTAACATATTCTTCCGGCACTCTCTCCGGCGCGTTTGCAGAAGGTCCTGGAAGGGAGAGAACGTACTTAAGGGGGTTCTTGCGTGTTTTTTTTGTTATTTCCTGTTGGTTGGTGATTCTTCACGGCGCCCGGTGAACGTGTGTGAACCTTAAAGGCTTTTTCGGTGAAATGTCACCCTGCCCACGATTCCCGCGACACTTTGCGCCACATCATCGGACGAACATAAAATCATAAGTGACATCATTTCACTGGGTTGGGCTCGGGGTTGGTACGAGTGTGTAATGGAACACTCTGCACACGTCCCGGGGATCAGCACCGGGGTGTGCTTTCCGCCGGGGGTGCTATGCATATTGTGCCACCGCCCTCACGTCGCGAGGTAAGCGGTGCGGATTCAAAAAAGAGGGGGAAATTGCATACTTCATTCTACACTCGTTTGCCAAACGGCTTGAGCCACACCGACGGACGGACACGGGGGACTACTGGGACCTCGGGCTTTTCAATTCCGGCACTTGTGAGCATCGGGAATGGGATACTTTTCAAATATTGTCTTATTTATATGGTAAGCTTTTTATTTGCGACAATTGAATCCATCTACTTTGCCACCTTTGGAATGATGTGCGAATAAAAACCGCCCGAAGTCGACAGACTTTGAGACCCCTTTATCGCTATGCATCGAATTTTTTTTCCCACAGCCAATGCATTTTGAGCAGCCTCTGCACCTGGCGAGCGGTGTTGTATTCGCGCAATTCCGATTTATTGTCCTCGTAAAGTTGTCGTACTTGAAATTGTTTTCCCAATTGGATTTTATACAGAGAGAGAGAGCACGAATATAAAAGCAACATTAGCGAAAATGGCAACTTGACCCACATTGCAGTATTTTATGCTGGGTGGAGAATGAGTGGGTTCTTACTAAGGTGTGATCAGTAGCGGGTTTCCTTTTATCTGAGAATATGGCAATATGAATATGGGAATATAATATGGGAATAATGAGAATATGGCCAAGCCTTTTCTTTTCGTTTGTTATGACTAATTTTATCCACTTAAATAAACTTTAAAGAATAATCCGTTTGATGGAAAATGGATAATTCAATGAAAACATTCGTACTATCTGCAAGCTCGTTCATAGTCGTGGCTATCGAATACCATCTTAAAGGTAGTGTGAATATTGGCATTCGCTAACATAACCTAGGCGAAAACTTTTACCATTTTTAATGCTGTAAATAAGGGTTAAGTCTTTTTGGGATAGTTTTTTTTTCTGCTTCTAGGAACCATGCCGCTTACCCTTATTAGACTCAGCATAGCGTTTCCATGTTTATTGCATTTGTAAAGGATTTACGCTTATGGTAATTTGGCCTTTTCTGGAAGGGTCACGCAGTGACAGTTAAAAAGAGTTTATTTACTACATAAAAGCACGACCTTTTGCGCGAACACATCAGCCCCGGAGTCCCGGAGTCAGGATGAGGCTGAATAAAGCTTTTCATTCTAAGCTTCTTTTCAAAAATGTGTTTCAAACAGGCGGCACACACGGAGGGAGGGGATACGGATGAAAAGCAGTTCCCCTCCTTAGGACGAGCTCCGTATTTTCTTTACAAAGCTACCTCGCATGGTCGAAAAATGCTTTAAAGACTATATTCTATGCGCCTTCAAAAATACGGGAGCTCTTAGCTTAAAAGTCAACGAGATGCTCGCTCAAGGATGCATGATGCGTCGTACTACCCCCTTGTAGCAGTGCGTGTAGGGGGGGGGGGTGTCCGTAACAAACAAACAAAAAAACATTAAGAAGAAAAAACCTTTCAACATTTCCTTGTACATCCTTCCAGTTTTTGTTGCTGCCCACCGAGCAGCAACTGCTGACCGCGTTTGGACAGCCGGCGGGAGCATGTCATTTTTCATGCATAATTTATTGGTCCTTTCCGTGCCAAATCCTCATTTTGATTGACACTGATGAAGGCGACACACGTAGCGGTAGGAAGGGAGAAAAAAAAAGCAAGAGGGAACCCAAATTTTCAAGCCGGACTCTTCGGTGAAGGCAAAAAAGGGAAGGGCACACAACAGTATGCGCATTGAATGGAATAAAAATGAAAAGTTAACTTAGGTTAGGTAAGGTTTATTCGATTTAGCTTTAGCCGTGTCTTCTTCCTTTTTTATCGGTACAGAAACAGTCCATCCTAGGGATTAACATTTCTTTTCGGGGTGGCCTTAGAGGCAAGATTGACGTGGGGCAAACTTATGCGCACCAAACAAAAAAAAAACGGTGCCACATTTGTCAGCGGTGAGCTCTGTACTGCCCCAGCAGTTGGGTAAATATTTAAGGATCAGGGACAAATGCTTAAAGCCCGATCGAGGATTTTGCGTAGTGTAAATTCGGTTATGATAACGGTGGATTTAAACAGGCCAGTTTTCTCTTACAGAAATTTAAAGTCTATTTCAATAAACTCCACTTACATACAAACTCAACCTTGATTTGTGGCGTACGTCACACGACTTACATCACGAAAAACCATTTCGAGCAGAACTTGTGCAGGTAATTACGGTGTGATAATAAAGCAAGCACATTTATAATGACTGAATGAACGGCCATTAGTCGCTAGTCGCTGAATGGCACCCTAATTAAGGTCTTCGGCAGAACACCAAGCACCAAGCACCCACTCAAATGCGCTGCTCTTGCCTGTATGTGCAGCACACACACATGTGCCAAGGAAATGGAAGAGTAAAGCCACGCAAAACGCAAGCAAAAATGCCGCATAAACAACGTAGACACAAATCCCATTCGCGTACTTTCTCGCTTCGCTGGATTTAAGACACGCGAGCAAAGAATCGACATAATTGAATTAATCAGCAGCCTTTTTGAGACACACTCGTACGGTAAGGACGCGCAAGGTATACCGACGCAGGCATGTTCTATCCATACGCGCAACCGGTTCAGAGTGTGTGTGTGTGTGTGAGTGTTGCTGTCTTTATACATCGTTCGAGAGATTGAATAATGAATAAATTGACTTATTGTCAGACGGAGACGCACAAACCCGGCGCTGTTTGTTTCAGCATCGCGAAAGATAAAGTGAATTAAATAGTTGTGCTTGAGTGTTGGTAGGAGTCGCTCGGTTGTGCCTAACGCTGTCTAGAATGGTTTTCCACGAAGGATAGGGATGTTCAGATAAATAGGAAAATACGGGTTAACGCGAACGGCTGCCATGGAAAAACGGGGGGGAAATTGCATTTGAGTTTACAAATTCCGCGAATCGAATTCAGTTTTTGATGTAAATGTTTGAATCTCATTAAAGGGTAGCATTATGGTGGCAATTGAAAACGTCATCTAATAGAATGTTTCAATCGATGTGGAAAAACAATCTCTATTTTATGCAAAAACCTTTATGGTTTGAGAATTTCATATGCCCATTGGATTTTTTTTTTCAATTTAAATAAAATATATTTATATATATTTGTCGCATGTCCACTGAAATTCGCGATCCTTTCTGTCTCAAGTCCCTTTATTGCTGGGTCCGTTCCGTACTGGAATATGCCTGCATCATCTGGTGTCCTGTCCAAAAATCTCTGCTCCAAAGGATTGAGAGGATCCAGAGACGTTTTACGAGGATTGTATTTCGTAGGTAGCTGGGTCATCACTCTATTCCGTTTGCTTCGTATGACGATAGATGCACTCTATTAGGCCTTGCCTAATTGGAGCTAGTTGGAGCACCGCTTCTCGGTCGCTCAGGCTTCTTTCGTTGCTGGCATATTGCTTAATACGATTGATACTCCTTCCCTTCTGTCGCGCTTACATTTGTATGCACCTTGTCGCACCTTACGTTATCGTTTTCGTCTCCAGTTACCTATATGTCGTACACGTTTTGCTCGCAATGAGCCTTTTGTAAGAGCTATGTCGTCTTTTAATAGTACTTGAGATCTGTTCGATTTCAACATACCCTATCCTGTCTACCGATCCCGTCTTCGCTCCTTTTCCGTACCATAAACTCCTTCCACCTCTCTTCCGGCCTCTTCTTACTCCCGAATAACTGTACACAGTCAGTAATCACTATTGCTGTAACCCAACGTGGCCGAGCAATTAATTGAAATAAATAAATGAATAAATAAATAAATAAATAATGTAGTCAAAGTATGTTATGTAAATTTGTCAAAGTATCTCAACCCAAGTGCCTGTGTAATTGGATGCAGTGAGGACTCAGTTGCAATATCCAGGATACAACATATTTTTGTTTCGGTGATTCGGCAAAAAAGACAAAAAATAAGCACAAAATTACCTGTCGTCATAATAGTACTCGCATACATGGTGGTACCCCATGGCTACCGAAACAACAGCATGCGCTGTGCTTATTCACTGTGTTGTTGTAGCGATTAATTTCATCAGGTAAACACACAGCGCGTGGATTACACTGTACTTACAATACGCGCTCCAGCAAACGATGACTCACGCGAAAGGTTAAACGATCGAATTCACGCGGCCAAACAACACAATATTGTAAGCATAAACTAAAGCCAACAATGTCCAACCCGTTTGCAACACGAGGGCCTGTGAGTAGTTGAGCATGAATGCGTATCATGTTACATGTTTTTACGCTGTCGCTGGAAGGATTGCAGCCAAATCGGAACCAAACCGGCCAGCCAAACAATGACTGCCGAGCGTATTATAATGATGAAGGGTGAATTGGGCGCGCTATGCTAGCTCCACGGCTCACCATCACCACCGGCACCGACGTCTAAACCGTACCGTCAGCAAACAGTGACAGTGACTGACCGTTTCGTCGGACGCCATCGGGCGCAGGAGCGATGTCGAAAGGGCGCGGGGTCAAATCAGTCAACCGTAAATCTGTCATAGAAATAAATGTCAACGCAGCAACAATGCAGCACTCTCGGTTGGTGATAGAAGCGGTACGAATTGGCGTGCGTGTGTGTTTGTGTGTGTTACGACATGGCTGCGCAATGCCATCTGAACCTTGTGCTGGTGTGCTGTGCCTTTCCCCTAACGTCCGACCGATTGAATATAAATGTTTAATCGATGCAGATTTGACGCCCGTAATTTGAGTATGGCTGCGTTAATTGGAAGTGATTAAAGAGAGAGAGAGAGAGAGAGAGAGAGAGAGAGAGAGAGAGAGAGAGAGAGAGAGAGAGAGAGAGAGAGAGAGATAGTGGGATGTTGGATGCTTCAGTGGTGGTTTTGATTAGGGGCTGTGTAGTTGCTATTGTATGTTTTTCTTTTTTTGTTGCTTTCCAACTGGAAGCCATACTGACAGTCACGCTTCTATGTCAAGCTGAGGGCTCAGTGTGATGACACTGCATCGCGTGACACATGTGATGTCTGTGAGTGTGTGTGTCCAATCAAAATGGCACATAAATAATAAAAAAAACAATCGGCTTCATATTTCGGTGTCTCGCCCGAGCCAATATGGTGGTCGTGCTTGCTTGCTGTGGTCGTCGAAGAAGATCGATCGGTGGTACGGAAGGGGAGCGCTGTCAATCATAGAAAATGTAACGAACAGTCCCCCCCCCACAGACTGAACGTCACACAAATGGGGAAATTAATTTGCTTCCATCCCCGACGTTTGTTTGACAGGTGGGCTCCAGAGTGGGAAGTAATTTCACACTACGCCAGAAACGTTTTGTATCACCGGCCAGTGCGCGGTGCACTTGATTTGCTGGATTAATTCACAAACAATGGCTTTGTCGCGCTGATTCAACATTGCTGCACTCGGATAAGGTTAGAATTAATGGGAAAATATAACGATTTTGCTCTCCCTTCCTGAGAACCATGTACCAGGTAATTTACTCAAGTATTCCGAGCAGGAAGACCTACGAGTTGGACCGTAACGATCCTTGTACGATAAACCTTGCCACAGAAAAAACACAAGAATCCACACAAAGTCCGCTAAACCCAGGTCGGTTTGTAATCGGTATTTTAGGTAAGGATTCCAAACGCATTTTCCGAACCATACACCACATCGATGTCAGTGTGTTTCCGATGGCAAAGTAACAGAATAAAAAACCTCCCTTCAAATGCAGTGCGCACTATACGAAAAAACCAATCAAGCACGACCGATGGAAAGTCATCAGTGTACGCGGAAGAAATGGGCGCACAGGAATGTCCAAGCATTGGGCGGTGTACATTGCAAAGGACACCTGCCCAACAATTTCTTAAGTAGCCCCAGTGTCCCTCACTACGGTGCGTGTGGGTGTGTGTGGTTTGTGATACTATATACATGCACTTTACCGACCGTAACCGGATCCTTGAGTTGCTCATGTCTCTTGTGGTCGTGTGGACGTCGTTACCGTCCACTGGAAGTCGTGCGTTACCGTGCGTCCCCTCTAAAAACCTCGCTACCATCGCAACCTCGTTGCAAAGGGTCCTCATGGAAGGGGACATCACACCACACACACACACACACACACACAAACACACACACAACACACCACCACACACACACACACATACGATAATAACGTTCCGGACGGGGGATGCGGGAAATAGTGTCTAGGAAAGCTAAGCTGACACTGATGGGATATAAAATTTGTGGTTGATCATCGCTTTTTGCGGCGATGGAAGCCAATTCGGTTCCAGTTTGCTTGTGCTGTTCGAAGCTGTGGTGACGAAGCACTGCCAACGCAAGTTGCCGGCAGGCAGGCCACCGGCAGGTTTTTCGATATCGAAACCAAGCAAGCAGGGACAAAAAATGAGTCACATATCTTGAGGTAATTCTACGGTCGGAAGCAGCTTATCATGAAGTACAACTGACTCTTCTTAGCAATTTCATGCACGATTACTTCCCTCATTGGAGTGGATGAGAACATTCACTGACACAGAAGAAGGAAAAAGATACAACGAAAAAAGGACATCACAATCTCCGTTTGCCGCCTGTTGGATGCAGGCAGTTTGGGAAATAATTTAGCCTTCTTATGAGCGGCATCGTTTAATCGAATCAGGTCGCAAACGCGACAGCTCAAAAGTTTTTGAGGCAGCTTTTCGCAACCGATGGCTCCGACACTTCCGAGGTTAGTA